>NW_025421946.1:0-174746 GCF_011764305.1 Mustela putorius furo
GAACTGTGTCCTTTCTATTAGATGTTTTCACAACTAATTTTTCTAATCATCCACACAAAGGCCTTATGAAAATTAATGTTATTCAGCAGGAAGATGTTATAGAAGATGAGACCTTCCATTATCAACAACCTTAACGATTTAAGGGTCAAGATTGTTCAGGTGGATATGATGAGGGAGCAGAAGGCTAGATGAGGACAAAGTGTAGGCAGACACCCTGCAGCCCCCCCTTCCACTCCTGGGTGGGACCTGTGTGACATTCTTCCAGGAATCTCCCAACTTTTTTTTTTTTTCTCCCAACTATCTTAATGTTAATACCTTGCTAGAGGGGTAAACAACCTTCACTTGACAATGGCTAGGACTCCATTATCTTGTAGGTTCTCTTTAGCATATAAAAGTTCTTTTGAAACCTCCCTTTTCCTTACTCCCCCCAACTCTTAAGAGTGTGTAATCAGCCACTCCTCAAGCCCCAGTCCAGTGGCTCCTTTTGCCCATGAGTCCTGTCCCTGTGCTTTACTAAAAGACCATTTTGCACCAAAAAAAAAAAAAAAAAAAAGAAAGAAAGAAAAGAAAAGAAAATTAATGTTATCATGCACAGATACTGGTAATTTGCAGGTGCTCAAAACATTTGAGCTTTCGTATTCATTGTCATTACTATCACTGTTATCAGTATGCAAGGATGTTGAGATTATTGGTATCACTTGAGGTCATCAGTAGTGAAGTTGGCCTTTCCAGCCTCTGAGGGACAGGAGGAAGGTGGTGGTGGATAAACTCTTCCAGCAGCTGTGAGATGGAGGGGAGCCCTGTGAAGAAGTCTTTTGTGGAAAATGACAAATGCTGGGTGGCTCAGTGGGTTAAGCCTCTGCCTTCAGCTCAGGTCATGATCTCAGGGTCCTGGGGTAGAGCCCTGGGCTCTCTGCTCAGCAGGGAGTCTGCTTCCCTCTCTCTCCGCCTGCCTCTCTGCCTACTTGTGATCTCTCTCTCTCTCTCTCTCTCTGTCAAATAAATAAATAAAATATTAAAAAAAAAAAAAGACAAATGCTGAGTCACACCTATGGCTCTGCTTAAGGAAAGGAGAGCTAAGCTGGAGGGTAATAAGAGCCTCTTCTTGTAGGCAAACAGATGTCATTTTTCTGTTACTGAGTGTAGCTTTGGAAGAGTCTGCCCTGGAGCCCAAGGCAGCCCTGAGCTGCCATTACTCTGAGGAATCCCTGCAGGGTGATGTGCTCATTTTCTGTTCCTCCTCAGAGCTAACTCCTGACTCTGCAACAGCTGTGAAAGCTGCCCCTGTGACAACATGTTATTGATGAAGTTCTAGAACCTAGGTGAGGTTTGGTGGGCTGAGGTCCGGAGCCGACGACCAAGAAAGAATTCTTGAGACATCTTTGGTGCAAAATGGTGGTTTATTAAAGCACGGGGACAGGACCCGTGGGCAGGAAGAGCTGCTGCTGCCCGGGTTGTGAGGGGTGGTTGGTTATGTACCCTGCTGTTGGGGGAAGGTGAGGGGAAGGGAGGTTTCAGTGGAGTTTTCATATGCTAAAGAGGGCCTACAAGGTGCCAGGATGTTCCAGGCCTGCCAGAGGCCTTGCCCTTGCTGCTGGATCAGTGTTGTCTTTAGACCGGCCATTAACATTAAGATAGTTGGGAGACTTTTTGGTGGGGTGTCACAATCCTGCTATCAATCGTCTTTGTTAGTGAGATTTAGGACATTTGTAAGCCAAGGGAGACTCCTGTCTAGCAGGATTGTGAGCTCTGCAAGTTAACCATTTGCTTATTGTTCATGGCAGTCAGGGCTGCCTGAGGGATGCTACACTTATGGAGGGGAAAGGGTGAAGAGGGGGTGCAAGGCGCCAGCTTTTGCTTTGTCCTCAGCCAGCCTCCTGCTCCCTCATCATTATGATGCCATGTCTCTTTGCATACCCACACGGGAGGACCTGAATCTGTGTCCAGTCGTGGTCCAGTCCAGTCCACCCCCAGTTTTTTTTTTTTTTTTAACCTTTGGTTACTTTATTTGTTATTTTTTTCTCTGACAAGGACTTTACCTGCACAAGATAAATATGCCTGGAGGTCCTGATCAGGACTGATCCTACAGTCACTGTCACAGAAACTCGTCCGAATGCATTTTTAGAAGAGGCACATTCCATCCAGTTGGCTGCAGTCTCTGCTTCCTGTTAAGCCAGTGTTTCTGTACCAAATATAGTTTCTCCTGCCTACTGTGGTCTTTCAACCAGTGACCTCAGTCCAATAGGTTGTGGACATCAGGGCACATGGCTGCTTGTAAAGCCGGGGTTAATAAGCCCCCAACAGTGCTGACATCCCCTGTGATACCTCCTTTCAGCAAGTGAAAAAAATTCATGCTCCTTTCAGAAGTATCTGAGGGTCTCATACCTGCCCCCTCCTGAAACACAGAGCATCCAGATCACAAATGAAAACCAGAAAATCCTGCAGTTTTTCAGAGGTGGTGAAGCAGCAATGCAAATTTGGCCAAAATGGCAAGCTATATTCTACCATCCTCCTCTCCCTCATCAAGCATGGACAATTTGAGACTCCTAAAATTTCACCCAGCAATGCTTGTTGAGCCCAAATCCATACATAAACTACCGCACAAAGTAAGCAGAATATCCAAGATTAAAGAGGACTTAAAGAATAAGGCCTTGATCATCACATAAGCAAAGCAACGTGCAGCAGACAGTTAACATTTGGGACTTGGAAGCTGGAAAATCTCATCGCAAATGTCACATGAAACTAACTTGTACCTGAAAAAGATAGTCATTCTCTGTAAGCTGCTGCTGTAAGGAGCTGGTGTACAGTGAAGGATGCTGCCTCAGCTGTCCCTGGTGTGGTCACAAGCCCTCAGACTCAGAACTAACAGGAGCCTCATGGTCATTAACTCTTGTCTCTCAGCCCCAGACCCAACATCCAGAGATCTGCTTTGGGATGCTGGGACTTGGGACTTGGACTTTGGGACTCTTCTTTGTCAGCTGGCTCCCTTTTAGTTTCCACCCCCAGAGAACAGCAGGAAAAGACTGGAAGCCTAAAGCAGGGCAGGGAATACTTGCTTCTTTCTATTCCTGTCTGGTCAGTACCCCTGAGCAATGACTCTTCACCTGGCGGTGGAGTTTATTGTAGTCCCCAGGATTTGTTGGTTGGTCGGGTTTGAGTTTGATTTAGATTTGGGTTTGGAACTCCCAGGATCCAATCAGCCTCACTGAACTTCTTCTGAGGTATCAGCAGCAGCAGGACAGAGTTCCACACCCAGACATTTTAGCCCCACCTCTGAAGGCACCTCCTCTGAGCTCCTGTGACAGCAGTACCAGTTGAAAGCAGCACCCTCCCTAGAGAGCTATGAGACCTAGTCCCATGGGCCTATCTTCAACCTTTTAAGTTAATGACCCAAGTGTATGTTTCTCATTCTTCTTCTGCTTCAGTCCCTGGTAATTACTAAATACATTCCATCTCCATAGATTTGCCAATTTCAGACATTTAAAATTAATTTAAATTAATTTAAAATTAATTGGAATCATACTATATATATATATATATATATATATATATAGCCATTAGACTTTTCACATAGCATAATGTTTCATTCGTTTCATTTGTTTGTAGCCTATATCAGTATTTCATTATGGCTGAAAAATAATTCATTTGTAAGGTTAAACCACAATATGTTTGCCCATTTTTAACTGGGCTGCTTGGTTTTTACTGTTTAGTTGTAAGAGGCTTTATATGCTCCAGGTACTAGAACTTTATCAATTACATTATTTGCAATATTTTCTCATTCTGTGGGTTATTTATTTTTCAGATTTTTATTTAAATTCTAGTTAGCATGTAGTGTAATATTGGCTTCAGGTGTAGAGTTAAGTGATTCTTCACTTAAACAGAACACACAGTGCTCATCATAAGTACTCTCCTTGATGGCCATTACCCATTTGGTGCATCCCCCACCCATCTCCCTCCATCAGCCCTCAGTTTGTTCTCTATAATTAAGAGTCTCTTATAGTTTGCTTCCCTCTCTCTTTTTTTTTCCCCTTTCCCTATATTCATTAGTTTTGTTTCTTAAATTCCACATAGGAGTGAAATCATATGGTATTTGTCTTTTTCTGATTTATTTTGCTTAGCAGAATACACTTTAGCTCCATCCATGTCATTGCAAATGGCAAGATTCCATTCTTTTTGAAGGCTGAGTAATATTCCATTATAGATATATATCAATAATGGAATATATATATATATATATATATATATATATATAGAACACACACACACACGCATACACACATACACCACATCTTCTTTATCCATTTATTAATCAGTAAACATTCGGGCTCTTTCCATAATTTGCCTGTTGTTGATAATGATGATATAAATAAACATCAGGGTGCATGTGCCCCTTCAAATCAGTGTTTTTGTGCCTTTGGGTAAGTACCTAGTAATGCAATTGCTCGGTAGGGTAGTTCTATTTTTAACTTTTTGAAGAACATGAAATAATGTTTTCCAGAGTTCTTCCTCAGTTTGCATTCCCACCAATAGTATAAGAGCATCTTAGGTTGGGCCCTCTTAATTCTTTGGGCTTTCTAGTCTCCTGATAGACCCTCTGATCAAGGTAAGGGCTGAGGGTCCTAAAAGGCCCCTAACATTGGGGGTGATACGGAGTTAGCACCCTTACTTCATAATAGTGACTATATATTAGAATTGGGTTTAGTAAGCTAAACCTACATATGGTAGAAGTAACAACTGTGCTAGAAGCACATTTGTTTGTTTCCAAATATTTTCATGTTTTACAATCTGCAAAGATTTTTTCAACCATTTTTTTTTCACAGTGACAGATTAATATTGCTTTATAGCATTTTATTGGCAAGGATATTGAAGTTCAAAGAGCTCTAAGTGAAACTGTCAGGTAAATCTTCCAAGCAAGGCCAGAGCCTGAATTTAAATGTAGATCTTATGACTCCAAGTTGGTTTCTCTTGCTACTAGATACTGATGAAACCCCAGATCATTTCAAGACATGAACTTCTTCTGATATGTGAATGAAGAGAAACTCCATGTGGAAAGAAGTTATTCAAGGCAGTTACCAGGGCCACACCTTTTTGCAAACCTTTTTCTCCCTTTAGGAATTTTGTAATATCACTGTGGTTTAAATGTGAGTATTATGTTTTGTTTTGTATTCTTTTTGTGGCAAAGTAGAGAGAGTTTTAGAAGCTTTGAACTATGCCTTCCAGTAGGTGTACAAATAGGAGAAATGGGGGAAGTACAGTGTGATTGGCCTGTGTGGGAGTGCTGGAGTTTTACAAAAATATTTCCACTGTTTACTTCTGCTTTGATCTTATTATTATTTCCCTTAACTGTCGTAGAAAATTCTCCTGGGGCAAAATGTCAATAGCCTTTAGGGTTAAGCATCCTTAGTACACGTTCTCTTATCTGTTTTGTCCTGACCCCATAGATAACAGGGTTAAGAGCAGGGGGAACAACCACGTACAGGTTGGCCAGAAGAATGTGGATGTAATGAGGGATGTTGTGGCCGAAGCGGTGTGTCATGAAGGAGAAGAGGGCTGGTAGGTAGAAAGCTAACATGACACAGACATGGGAGCCACATGTGCTGAGTGCCTTGAGCCGGGCATCCCAGGAGTGGAGGTGGAAGACTGCTCGGAGGATTTGGACGTAGGAGAACCCAATCACAGAAAGATCAATGTATCCTACTGAAAAAGCAATCAAGCCATAGACAATATTGACCCTAATATTAGCACAAGCCAACTTTGCCAAGCCCATGTGTTCACAATAGGTGTGCAGGATAACCCGGACACCACAGAAAGGCAATCTCAGGATGAGAAATATGAATGGAGTCACAAACACCAAGGTCCTGACTATGATGACTATGCTCAAAATAGCTATCACCTTACTGGTGAGGATCATGCTATATCTCAGGGGGTTGCAAATGGCAATATAGCAATCTATAGCCATGACCGTCAGCACCACAGACTCCAGGCCAGTACATACATGGATAGTGTACATCTGTGTGATGCAAGCACCAAACCCAATCTCCCTGAGATTGAACCAGAAAATTCCCAGCATCTTGGGGATGGTGGCTGTGGAGAGGCCAATGTCAGTGCAGGCCAACATGGCCAGGAAATAAAACATGGGTTGGTGGAGGCTGTGTTCAGTCTGGATCACAAATAGGATAGTGATGTTCCCTAGGAGCGCTATCAGATACACTGCAAAGAAGGGGAAGCCAATCCAGAGGTGCACATCTTCTAGCCCTGGAATCCCCACCAGAAGGAAGGAGGGAGGGTGGAACTGTGTATTGTTGGAACACAGCATATCGCTGGGAGTTGGTTATAGACACATTTCTTGCAGGACTTTTCTTGTTTCCAGAGAGAGACCCTGGCGTCTTTCATAGCATGTTGCCTATTTTCTGGAGAAACGGAAAATCCATTCTTTAATTCCATAATATAGCAGAGGAAACCTAGAAAGGTGATATGAGGCACAGTTAAAAAGACACTCTCACTTCAAAGTATTTGTCTGACCTACATAGAAAGTCATGTAGAACATTTCCAAATACAGCAAATTCCTGCATGTCTCCCATCTTTCTTCCCTTCATTCTTTAAGGAAGAACCTGCACATGGCAAATATTTATTATTATTTGTGTCTGTTAATCAGGATATAAAGCATAAACAAGAATTTGTGTGTGTGTGTGTGTGTGTGTATGCACATGTGTAAAATATCACAGGACTGAGAGTGAGATGGATGGTTCAGGGAAATGATACTTGCAAAGCAGACCTGAAAAATTAAGGAGATGCTATGTAGGAGGAAACCCCGTAAATGTGGAGGACTGGATAGCTGATGTTTGGATCTGAGCTAAGGAATGGAGTTAGCAAGACAGGAAACAACATGTGTTGGAGAGGATGTGGAGAAAGAGGAACCCTCTTCCACTGTTGGTGGGAATGCAAGTTGGTGCAGCCTCTTTGGAGAACAGTGTGGAGATTCCTCAAGAAATTAAAAATAGAACTTCCCTATGACCCTGCCATTTCACTCCTAGGTATTTACCCCAAAGATACAGATGTAGTGAAAAGAAGGGCCATCTGTACCCCAATGTTTATAGCAGCAATGGCCACAGTCGCCAAACTGTGGAAAGAACCAAGATGCCCTTCAACGGATGAATGGATAAGGAAGATGTGGTCCATATACACTATGGAGTTTTATGCCTCCATCAGAAAGGACGAATACCCAACTTTTGTAGCAACATGGACGGGACTGGAAGAGATTATGCTGAGTGAAATAAGTCAAGCAGAGAGAGTCAATTATCATATGGTTTCACTTATTTGTGAAGCATAACAAAAAGCATGGAGGACATGGGGAGTTAGAGAGAAGGGGGTTGGGGTAAATTGGAAGGGGAGGTGAATCATGAGAGACTATGGACTCTGAAAAACAATCTGAGGGATTTGAAGTGGCAGGAGGGTGGGAGGTTGGGGAACCAGGTGGTGGGTATTATAGAGGGCACGGATTGCATGGAGTACTGGGTGTGGTGAAAAAATAATGATACTCTTATGCTGAAAGTAAATAAATTTTAAAAAATTAAAAAAAAAGAAATATAGACACATTGAGAGACTATTATGTGATTCTAGAGAAGTAATACCCCTCCTAGAACTACCAAGTCTTATCACTCACTGGGTTGTATTACATTCCCATTCCTGAACAGTTTAACACTGGTTGTTCCCAGAAATTTTAAAGGGTCTATTGTGGCTTTTAAACTTCTTTTCTGCCTTCTTCACACTATATTATATTGATGGATAATCCTTTATGCAGCCTGGATAGTTATGATATGTCTATCTTTCCTAAAGTTAGAGCAATACCAAGGCCAGATACTTGCCTCAATTTGGGAACAGTGTAGGTTATATTAAGGCTACAGCTAGTTTCCCTGATACAGTGATGGAAGCTAATGTTTTGAAGTTGGCAGCAGGCTTGTTTACTATAAGAGTGGAATCCATCTGGTGTGCCATGTGATTGAGTCAGGTTGTAACTGGCCCTGTGCCATGGACGTAATCTATAACATGGTAGATCCTGTGGGATTATCAGATGTGTGCAACCATTAGAAACTGTGCTGTTACTGGATATATTCTATGGGGTACGCTGCGCCTTGGGTGGGATACCTACAGGGCCTGGGCTTGTTGCATGTAGGCAGTGCTACATCTAAGGCAGTGCTGCATGTTTTGCCTTGGTATTTTTTTGAGTGCAATGTTCTAATATGGCGGTACCAATTTTAAAGAAATAAAGTTCTCGTGACATGGCCTCTTGAAAGGGTTCAAGAACTGCTGTGGATATGTCATTTGGATTGGCATTTGCTCATTGCATGTCTAATTTTTAAAAAAAATAATGTACTGTGGAGTTGCTTCCAAAGATGTGCTACAATTCTGCTGAAGGAGGGAAAATGTGTTATGAGGTGTTCACCCCCTTGGTTGTGTTAGTCCAGTTTTTTCCTTCTAATGGGGTCTGATCCCATGGAAGTCAGTACGCACACCATTCACCCCCCTCCAATGATACTTAACTAGATTCACCTGTCTATGCCCCTCTATTCCCTGTCTGATATTTCATCTGTCAGAGAATTAATGTCATTTTGCATTCTAATAAGAAGAAAAATAACTCAGGTTGTTAGGAAGAAAAATGTCTGGCCAACATTATACACCAAGTACTTGCTCAGGGCTTTGCAAGTATTATTTTCTATAAAGGTTAAAACAGGTCCAAGATTGGTAACACTATTGTCCCCACTTAAAGAGGAGGCAAATGAAGCTCAGGCCAAGGTATTAAAAATTACATCCGAATCATACACTGTATGTTAATTAAAAAGTAACTATATCCAAATCAATAATTGCTTCTATTAGTCATCAACTTTTAAAATATGTAAATTGGGAATGACAACACCTATCATGTGGGCTGTTCTGAGAATTCAAAGTTGTAGACATGTGTCACTCCTACTCCGCCCTGCATAGATTCTACATAAATGTCAGCACTGAGGAGGAAGAGGTGGAGAAGGAGAAATATTTCCCGAGACCACCATTTTCTATGCTTCTTGCCACTTCCTGCCATTAATTTCCTATTACTTCTCATGCAATGTATTTCTTATTTCTATTAACATGTAACATCTTTCCAATTACAAATATTAGAAAATTTTGAATAAGTTTTTATTCATTCTAAGTACTTCTAACTAATTATTAAGCCCTGCTGCTTCTGTTTTTGAAATTTATACATATTTGTATTTCTTTAATTAATCTATTTATTTGTTAGGGAGAGAGAGTATGAGCAGGGGAAAGCTGTAGGCAGAAGGAGAAGCAGACTTCTCACCTAGCTGGGACCCTAATGAGGGACTTTATCCCAGGACCCTGGGATCATGACCTGAGCCAAAGGCAGACACTTAACTGACTGAGCCACCCAGGTGTCCCTACATATTTATATTTCTATCTACATTTTTATTCCTATTTTCTGCCTATTCTTATTTTTTTCAAGATACCTTGATTGACCAACATTGTGAAACTGATCTATTATTAATTGTCTTACTTGGTTTTTCAGTTTTTGTGTTTCCTCCCATGTGATGCTTTTAGTGGACGAACCACAAATACCAATATGATAATCATACCACTAAATGTGGAATGCAATTAGTATTAGTTAAAAATATTTAATTCCTCCATGGCTATTTTGAAAATTAAAGAAAAATAGAGGTTATATATCACAATAGTATTAACTAGGAAACTATAGAGAAAATTTCATTGGTACAAAACTTAAACTACAGGGCTAACTGATTTAATCTATCAGTGAAATAGGAAGGAATAAGGAATATTTACCATAAGAATGCAATGGGAAACAATTAGTGAAAGGAGCAAACTCGTGCTTAAGTTTAATTTTATGTATTCACTGGTTCCTGTGACATAAACACGGGTCTTTGGGACATGCAGCTTCTAACCAAATGATTGTTATTTCTAACCTTAAGACCATTAGCTTGTTTTAGAAATTATGTTTTCTAAAATGTTGTCTCTGGAGAATTATATTGTTCACTTATAGTTTTAAACTTCTTGTTTAGGGATTTGAATTTATTTACTAACATTGTCATAATTAGCCAATTATCTCATAATGACTTAAATGTTCTTATCATAATTAAGCTGAACAACTGAAAAATTGTGTAGGTTCTCCTGTGAATGAAGAAAATAATTTCTAGACTTAAAGTATAAGCTAGCTTCTCTTTTTTAGTGAATGCACAAATAAAATAAAAATTCTATTTTTATCAGAGTCATTATCATAAGCAAGTGAAATCTCTGTCCTCTAGGGACATAAACTATGACCTATAAGCCAGTTCTGACCCAGCACCTGTATTTGTAAATAAAGTTTTTTTTTTTTTTTCAGAACATGAGCATTCCCATTAATTTGCATGTTTTCTATGGTTGTTTCCACTGTACAATCTCAGAACTGAGCAGTTGTGATCAAGACCTCTGGCCAGCAAAGCGAAAAATTTGTATTCTCTCTCCCTTTAGAGAAAGTTTGCCATCTCTGATCTATAAGAATAAAACCAGAAATAATGCCCTCTGTGAAAAAAGTCAATTATTTTATAAAATGGCACCAAAGACTCTTAAACATCAACTATTACCTACCCATGTAGTCTTCTTACCTTCATGCCTCAGTCAAACTGAACTTCAGATTTTTTGCATAGTTTCATTTCCATGTTATTCTTCTTATTTCTCCTGATGAGGAAATCTTCCCTACCAGCTCCAGTCAGCAAAATATTTCTTAGCCCAGATTTAATGACATACCATCCAGAGAGCCTTCCCCAACTGGTTTACTTCAGGATTATTCTTTTTGGTATTTTTCCAGAGGTCTATTTATCTGTCATGTTAATTATCACTGATTATCAGTGGTTCTTAAGTTATGTCCCTAGGCCAGAAGTATTGGCATCATCTGATAATTTGTTATAAATGCAAATTCTTAGACACTACTCCAGATTCACTAAACCAATAACTCTGGGTGTGGGGCCCAATAAATGCTAATAAACCCTTCAGGTGATTCTGATGCTTGCTCTAGCCTGGAAAACTGGTAGATATCTACTACTCTAATTTCCTTGGGGTCAAAACCAATGTTAGATTTATCTCCATGGTATCATGATACATGATATAATGATAGGCAGTGATCATTAATTAATAGAAGGCACTAATTAGCAAATGAAAGTTGAGTAGAAATAACAATCTTTCTTATTATTATATATAGTGTCTCAAATTGAATTCTGTTGATAGAGGTATAGCATGGTGTGCAGAAGGAGGCTTGAGTTCTTTAGAGAAATATATCTGTAAACAAGTCAGTAAGGTAAGATTAATTCAAAGGAGAAATTGACCTTTCATGAGGTTGCATCTGATACCTCCAATGATACAATGGAAGCTCTAGAGCTGGAATAGCCCTTCTAAGTTAACCCACAATGAGGCAAGGAAGCCAGTTATTTGTATTCCTGTGGTATCTAGTCACTTGCCATAGGCTACCCTGTGTGATGGGGCACAACTTTGGATGAGGTAGTTCCTTCCAGGAAGGAGTACGGATGTGAACTCTCAGCATCTGATATTTCCAGCAGCTGAAGGATAGGGGGATAGGCTTTCAAAAGCAGATCTCAGAGGGATACCATAGTATATACTACAGATGGCTTTGTGCCTTTATTCTCCCTTGGCCTTATCTTATACTTTAGCCTCGGGAAACTTAGTCTTTTCTTACTTATTTTTCTGCATTTGAACTTCACATCCTCACTTTGTCTTTTTTCTCCACTACAAATGTTCTCTCTTTTCTATGGTTGGGATAAAACTTTAATTTGCCGTTGGCTGTGGGTTGGTGGAAACTGGAGGGGGAGACAAACCATGAGAGACTGTGGACTCTGAGAAGCAAACTGAGGGTTTTGGAGGGGAGAGGGAATTGGGGGTAGGGTGAGCCTGGTGGCGGGTATTATGAAGGGCATGTATTGCACAGAGCACTGGGTATGGTGCATAAACAATTAATTTTGGAACACTGAAAGAAAATTAAATTAAATTAAATTTTTAAAAACTTGCTACTGTCTGTGGCTTGGAATAAAATTCATGTTTATCCCTCGTTCAACAAAAAATCCTTTGGTGATGCACTAGAAATAATGTTCACTCCCCAATGAAGCATGTATACGGATACACACACACACACACAGAGTTTAGTATATTGCAGTAAAGCTTACAAATTTTAGTCCATTGCAAGTAACTACTGTTTGAGAATGCATGCTCTGTTTTTTTTTTTTTTTTTTTTTTTTTTCTGGACTTGAGACTGCATCTCATGCAGACCTTATAACTCCATTGCCTGGAGACAAGAAATAACTAAAGATAGTTAACTGGTTGTGGCATGGCTACAACCAGGGAGTGATAAATTCTTCATCTATTAACATCCTTCTCATCTTCATGGAATCTTCTCTCTTAGTTTTTTTTTTTTTTTTGTTGTTGTTATTCTCTTATACATTCAACTACACATCCCCTCAGCCATCTCTTACCAAAATGACTAGGAGGAGGAAAGCCCAACAGAGGAAGAATTCAGAGACTGTGTCCTCTCCATCAGAGCTATTGGATATGGACATAAACAGAATGTCAGAAAGGGAATTCAGGCTAACAATTATCCAGGCAATGGCTAGGCTGGAGAAAACCATTAATGACAAAATGAAATTTATTAAGGCAGAAGTAAAAGCTACCAGAGAAGATGTTAACAATGCTATCAATGCGTTCTAATCTAATCTAAATTCTCTAGCAGCTAGGGTAACTGAGGCAGAAGATAGAATTGGTAATCTAGAGGACAAACTGATAGAGGAAAAGGATCAGAAGGAGGCCTGGAACAAGCAGCTTAGAAGCCATGAAAATAGAATTAGGGAAATAAATGATGCTTTGAAACATTTTGACATCAGAATTATTGGAATTGCTGAGGGGGAGGAGAAAGAAAGAAGACTAGAGGATATAGTTGAACAAATTCTCCATGAAAATTTTCCCAATCTGGGGAATGGAACCAGCATTCATGTCCTAGAGGCAGAAAGGTCTGCCCCCAAGATCATAGGATCTAGAAAGACCTCGAGACACCTGAATGTGAAAATGATCAATCATAATTTTAGACAGGAATCTTGAAAGCAGCTAGGGGGAAAGAGTCTATACATATGGAGGAAGAACCATCAGAATAACGTCAGACCTGTCCACAGGAACCTGGTAAGCCAGAAAGGCCTGGAAAGATGTATTCAGGGTGCTAAATGAAAAGAACATGCAGCCAAGAATACTTTATCCAGCAAGACTGACATTCAAAATGGATTGAGAGATAAAGAGCTTCCAAGAATGGCAAGGTTTAAAAGAGTATGTGACCACCAACCTGGCACTACAATAAATATTAAGAGGGTTTCTATAAAAGAAGAAAGAACCCAAGAGTGTCATTGAACTGAAATTTATGGAGACAATCTATAGAAACAAGGACTTCACAGTAAACACGATGTCAAAAAATATGTATCTCTTGATAATCACTCTCAAAGTGAGTGGCCTAAAAGTTCCCATAAAATAGCACAGGGTTACAGATTGGATAAAACAACAAGACTCTTTTGGCATTTAAAACACTTCTTCCTTCTGTTTTCATTCTAACTCTCATAATACTCTTTGAAATGTACTTGCTCCCATCTTCCTTCATTTTTCCTTTAAGCAGTATTTTGTCCTTGTCTGTAGGGTCTACTCACCTAGGTGCCTCCTAAGGATGATTCCATGAATTTTTCTAACTGCAAGTGCTACATCTTTTCCTGGTGATTCTCAAAAAATCTGTTTCTACAAGATTTCTTTCCAAATTCTCTATATATCTCCATTTACTTTACAAGATGTCTCTCCCACATATAACTGAGGCCCATCTTATCCAACAAGCTCTGTAGTAATGGTCACCTCTATTCTGAAATCTTTTCTGCTCCTTTTCCTCAATTTTGGGTAATGGTGCTATATACCTGTTATCCCAGGCAAGAGATCTTGGAGACATCCTTTTCTCTTCTCTCATGTTTCAAATTCAGTCATCAATTCCTGGCAATTCTCCATTTGAACATGATTAACTATAACTGGACAAATATGAGGTGCCTAGTATTAGTGCTTAAAGTACTAGGTGACCCAACCCAAATCCAGGTCCTGCTTTCATGGGTCATGTAGTCTGATGGGAGAGACCAACGTTAATCATTTAAATAAGTGAAAAGTAACAATTGGGCTCAAAGAAGAGTCACTGAGCACTGCGAGGTTATCTAACCAGGACAGGGTTCATAGGGAATGTTTTCCTGAGGAAACATTAACTCGATTGATAGCTGAAGGCTAAGAATCCAGTAATTGTAAGTGGAAGAGAGGAATAAGTGGAGAAAAATATTTCTAGTCAATGGGAAAGGTGGTGCAAAAAGTGAGGAGTGATGGGATCCTGTAGGCCCTTGTGGTTAATTTCAAGTTTTTCTCTCTGTCCTAGAAACAATGAGAAGAAACTGTAGGATTATAAAGTGTAGTGTAACATGATTTGCATTTAAAAAAATCACTTTGGTTCACTGTCAAAATGTATTATTAAAGGGCGCTTGGGTGATTTGGTCGGCTAAGTGGCTGCCTTCAGCTATGGTCATGATCCCAGGGTCCTGGGATCAAGCCCTGCATTGTGCTCCCTGCTAAGTGAAAAGCCTGCTTCACCCTCCCCCTCTACCTGCAGCTCTGCCTACTTGTGCTCTCTCTCTCTCTGTCAAATAAAGAAATAATATCTTTTTAAAAATGTATTATTAAAGGCAGCAAGTGCATTTGTAGTCAGGTCAGTTAGAAGTTTATCGCAGACATCCAGGTTAGGGATGATGTTAGTGATGAAGATAGATTGTAGTAAGTCAACTTTATAACTGTTTAATAGGGTTAGCCTTCAGAAACAGTTGTCAAATTTATTTTTCCTCCCCTTTACAACAACTGAGTAGAGTAAAACTTCCGTAATCTTCTGTCTTACTTTTTCCATAATTCATCCCTCTTCACCAAAGTCTCTCGGTATTTTTCCTTTTGAAAAACATGTATCTAATTAATATAATTCTGTTAATAAAATGTGACTATTAATAAATGTGACTGTTAATAAAGTGTAAGTAGTGATTCACATCCTAAGAGAAGGGAACAAGGGGCTCTGTGCAAGACTAGGGGAAAGGGATTGAGGACTCATACACAGTTTGAGATGTCCTCCATTAACTCCTCATGCATGGCACTTAGGATGAGCAGGGGTATGGAGGTTATTGCACCTAGCTGGGTTTGTTGTACCATTCTTAAAATAAAAGATTAAGCTTATGTATCAAGGTTCTAAAATTTTGCAGATTGTTATATGCTCTAATAACTTCTCCCAATCATTTGTTTTTTACCTTCTATATTTAATATTGTTGGCAAACTTATCACTACTACCACCCTCTGCCTTCATCCATTATATAAGTTCCCAGTTCTGAGTCCTTTAATTCATTTTGCAATTATTTATAGAGTGCTTACTATCCACCAATCATTGCTCCAGATGTGGGCATGCAGTAGGGATTGAGTTGAATTCCCCAATTTCATGGAACTTAAATTCTAGTAATGCCAGAATTTTGCTTCTTGGTTTATACAAGGTTTCTGCTGTTGTAGTTTTCCTTCCATTTTTCTTAAACCAGTATTTATAGGGAAACTTTCCAAAATGTGCTTTGGTATTCTAAATATACTATGGATTCAGAATGTTCCTGGTCAAAAATCTTATTGTTACTGCCAAAAATTATTATCTGTTTAGGTCATTGCCTCTACTGTAACCATTATCATTGCTTATGCAGTCACCCTCCCCTTTTGGGTGCTTAATAATTTTTCTGTTTAATGAGAACTTCCATGTATATTTTCTAAGTTTATCTTCAGAGTAACTCTGGGGGACTGTCTTCCTCTCTCTTTCTAAACTTCTCTCTTTTTTATTTCAGACACTCAACTTTCTGGTAAACTGTTGGGACTGAAACCAGAAACCAGGGACTGGCTTCTATTCTTTGTTGCAGAATTAAATAACTTCTGTATCAGGTTCCCAGGCTTCCCTTCTTTCAACCTGTCTGTTCTGTTTTCTTGGATATGCTGTAACCTCTTCCCACTAGGATCCCTGTTCCCAGTGTAGGAGGTTCACCTCTGAGATGACAAAATACAAGGATGTAGGGAAGGGAAGATTTCATTTGGGCCAGGTAATGAGACTTGCCATTGGCATCCCTTCATGTTTGTACATGACATTCTTTGTTAAATGTTTGTACTTATATATCGGTTCTTGGGTTCACTGATGTCCTTCTGTCATTTAGCCTTGTGAGTATTTTGCTGTGTATTTTTCTGTGAGTCACTAACATGCAGTTATGAATCCAAGTTGTTCTTTACACAACTCCTCTATCTTTTGCTGCACCACTTGGAGATGGCTCCAACTACAAAGACTGCCTGAGCCACCAGATCTCCCTTGTCCCATGGGCCACTTCTGTTACTGCCACTGTGAACCCAGCTCAAATAGTGACTTACTCACCTACCTCTGCCCAGCATCTGAGAAATCATTTACCAAGAACTGGATACCACAGACTGCAAACTGCTTGTGACAGAGTTCCCAATAGCCAGGGTCAAAGATTTATATAAGAACCTAGTCCTCTGGGAAGAACCTCTCACAGTGGTCCATGTCCCTGGACCTGGAGTACGGGACAGAAAATTTCCATATCCCTGTGGGTAGAGCTCTATGTTTGTTTTTGTTTTTTAATTTATTTTCAGCATAACAGTATACATTGTTTTTGCACCACACCCAGTGCTCCATGCAATATGTGCCCTCTATAATACCCACCACCTGGCTTTCCCAAACTACCCCCCCCCCCCGCTGTTCAAAACCCTCAGGTTGTTTTTCAGTGTCCATAGTATCTCATGTTTCATCTCCCCTTCCCATTTCCCTCAACTCCCTTCTCCTCTCCTTCTCCCTATGTCCTCCATGTTCTTTGTTATGCTCCACAAATAAGTGAAACCATATGATAATTGACTCTCTCTCCTTGACTTATTTCACTCAGCATAATCTCTTCCAGTCCCGTCCATGTTGATACAAAAGTTGGGTATTCATCTTTTCTGATGGAGGCATAATACTCCATAGTGTATATGGACCACATCTTCCTTATCCATTCATCTATTGAATGGCAAGTTGGTTCTTTCCACAGTTTGGTGACTGTAGCCATTGCTGCTAGGAACATTGGGGTACAGATGAACCTTCTTTTAACTACATCTCTATCTTTGGGGTAAATACCCAGTAGTGCAATGGCAGGGTCATAGGGAAGCTCTCTTTTTAATTTCTTGAGAAATCTCCACGCTGTTCTCCAAAGTGGCTGCACCAACTTGCATTCCCACCAACAGTGTAAGAGGGTTCCCCGTTCTCCACATCCCCTCCAACACATGTTGTTTTCTGTCTTGCTAATTTTGGGCATTCTAACTGGTGTAAGGTGGTATCTCAATGTGGTATTAATTTGAACCTCCCTAGGGGAGCCTGGGTGGCTCAGTGGGTTAAGCCGCTGCCTTTCGGCTCAGGTCAGCAGAGAGCCTGCTTCCCTCTCTCTCTCTGCCTGCCTCTCCATCTACTTGTGATTTCTCTCTGTCAAATAAATAAATAAAATCTTTAAAAAAAAATTTGAACCTCCCTGATGGCTAGTGATGATGAACATTTTTCATGTGTCTGATAGCCATTTGTATGTCTTCATTGGAGAAGTGTCTGTTCATATCTTCTGCCCATTTTTTGATATGATTGTATGTTTTGTGTGTGCTGAGTTTGAGGAGTTCTTTATAGATCCTGGATATCAACCTTTGGTCTGTATTGTCATTTGCAAATACCTTCTCCCATTCCGTGGGTTGGCTCTTTGTTTTATTGACTGTTTTCTCTGCTGTGCAGAAGCTTTTAATCTTGGTGAAGTCCCAAAAGTTCAATTTTTCGCTTTTGTTTCCTTTGCCTTTGGAGACATATCTTGAAAGAAGTTGCTGTGGCTGATATCAAAGAGATTACTGCCTATGTTCTCCTCTAGGATTCTGATGGATTCCTGTCTCACATTGAGGTCTTTTATCCATTTTGAGTTTATCTTTGTGTACCGTGTAAGAGAATGGTCGAGTTTTATTCTTCTACATATAGCTGTCCAGTTTTCCTAGCATCATTTCTTGAAGAGACTGTCTTTTTTCCACTGTATATTTTTTCCCATTTTGTCAAGATTATTTGATCATAGAGTTGAGAGTCCATATCTGGTCTCTCTACTCTGCTCCACTGGTCTATGAGTCTGTTTTTATGCCAGTACCATGATGTCTCGGTGATCACAGCTTTGTAGTAAAGCTTGAAACTAGGTACCGTGATGCCCCCAGTTTTATTTTTGTTTTTCAACATTTCCTTAGAAATTCGGGGTCTCCTCTGATTCCATAAAAATTTTTGGATTATTTGCTCCAGATCTTTGAAAAATACTGGTGGAATTTTGATCGGAATGGCATTAAAAGTATAGATTGCTCTAGGCAGTATAGACATTTTTTTTTAAATCTTTTTTTAATTTATTTTTTATTTTCAGCATAACAGTATTCATTATTTTTGCACCACACCCAGTGCTCCATGCAATCCATGCCCTCTATAATACTCACCACCTGTTTACCCCCCGCCCCCCCTCCCCACCCCCCGCCCCTTCAAAACCCTCAGATTGTTTTTCAGAGTCCAGAGTCTCTCATGGTTCACCTCGCCTTCCAATTTCCCCCAACTCCCTTCTCCTCTCTAACTCCCCATGTCCTCCATGCTATTTGTTATGCTCCACAAATAAGTGAAACCATATGATAATTGACTCTCTCTGCACTCCTGGTTATTTACCCCAAAGATACAGATGTAGTGAAAAGAAGGACCATCTGTACCCCAATGTTTGCAGCAGCAATGGCCACAGTCGCCAAACTGTGGAGAGAACCAAGATGCCCTTCAACAGACGAATGGATAAGGAAGATATGGTCCATATACACTATGGAGTATTATGCCTCCATCAGAAAGGACGAATACCCAACTTTTGTAGCAACATGGATGGGACTGGAAGAGATTATAACATTTTAACAATGTTCCTTCTGCCGATCCAAGAGCATGAAATGGTCTTCCATCTTTTTGTGTCTTCTTAAATTTCTTTCAAGAGTGTTCTATAGTTCCTCAAGTACAGATCCTTTAACACTTTGGTTAGGTTTATTCCCAGGTATCTTATGGTTCTTGGTGCTATAGTAAATGGAATTGATTCTCTAATTACACTTTCTGTATTTTCATTGTTAGTGTATAAGAAAGCCACTGATTTCTGTACATTGACTTTGTATCCTGCCATGTTACTGAATAGCCATATGAGTTCTAGTAGTTTGGGGGTGGAGTCTTTGGGTTTTCCATATAAAGAAGAGAGAGAGTTTGACTTCTTCATTGCCAATTTGGATACCTTTTATTTCTCTTTGTTGTCTGATTGCTGTTTCTAGGACTTCTAATACTATGTTGAACAAGAGTGGTGAGAGTGGGCATCCTTGTTATGTTCCTGATCTCAATGGGATCTCAAGCGTTTTCCCATTGAGGATGATATTTGCTGTGGATGCCCACTGAAGAAGTCAAACTCTCTCTCTTCAAAGATATGATTCTTTATATGAAAAACCCCAAAAGACTCAACCCTCAAACTACTAGAACTCATATGGCTATTCAGTAACATGGCAGGATACAAAGTCAATGTACAGAAATCAGTGGCTTTTTATACACTAACAATGAAAATACAGAAAGGGGATTAGAGAATCAATTCCATTTACTATAGCACCAACAACCATAAGATACCTGGGAATTAACCTAACCAAAGAAGTAAGGGATCTGTACTCGAGGAACAACAGAACACTCATGAAAGAAATTGAAGAAGATACAAAAAGATGGAAGACCATTCCATGCTCTTGGATCGGCAGAATGAACATTGTTAAAATGTCTATACTGCCTAGAGCAATCTATACTTTTAATGCTATTCCAATCAAAATTCCACTGGTATTTTTCAAAGAGCTGGAACAAATAATCCAAAATTTGTATGGAATCAGAAGAGACCTCGAATATCTAAGGAAATGTTGAAAACAAAAATAAAACGAGGGCATCACGTTACCTGATTTCAAGCTTTACTACAAAGCTGTGATCACCAAGACATCATGGTACTGGCATAAAAACAAACACATAGACAGAGTAGAGAGCTCAGATATGGACCCTCAACTCTATGGTCAAATAATCTTCGACAAAGCAGGAAAAAATATACAGTGGAAAAAAGACAGTCTCTTCAATCAATGATGCTGGGAAAACTGTACAGCTATATGTAGATGAATGAAACTTGACCATTCTCTTACACCGTACACAAAGATAAACTCAAAATGGATAAAAGACCTCAATGTGAGACAGGAATCCATCAGAATCCTAGAGGAAAACATAGGCAGTAATCTCTTTGATATCAGCCACAGCAACTTCTTCCAAGATATGTCTCCAAAGGCAAAGGAAACAAGAGCGAAAAATTGAACTTTTGGGACTTCACCAAGACCAAAAGCTTCTGCACAGCAGAGGAAACAGTCAACCATACAGAGGCAACCCACTGAATGGCAGAAGATATTTGCAAGTGACAGTACAGACAAAAGGTTGATATCCAGGATCTATAAAGAACTCCTCAAACTCAACACACATAAAACATACAATCATATCAAAAAATGGGCAGAAGATATGAACAGACAGTTCTCCAATGAAGACAAACAAATGGCTATCAGACACATGAAAAATGGCTATCATCATCACTAGCCATCAGGGAGGTTCAAATTAAAATCACATTGAGATACCACCTTACACCATTTAGAATGGCCAAAATTAGCAAGACAGGATTCAACATGTGTTGGAGAGGATGTGGTTAAAGGGGATCCCTCTTACATTCTTTTTGGAAATGCAAGTTGGTGCAGCCTGTTTGGAGAATGGTGTGAAGATTCCTCAAGAAATTAAAAATAGAACTTCCCTATGACTCTGCCATTGCAATCCTGGGTATTTACCCCAACGATACAGATGTAGTGAAAAGAAGGGCCATCTGTACCCCGATGTTCATAGCAGCAATGGCCATGGTCGCCAAACTGTGGAAAGAACCAAGATGCCCTTCAACAGACAAATGGATGAGGAAGATGTGGTCCATATACACTATGGAGTATTATGCCTCCATCAGAAAGGACAAATACCCAACTTTTGTATCAATATGGACGGGACTGGAAGAGATTATGCTGAGTGAAATAAGTCAAGCAGAGAGAGTCAATTATCATATGGTTTCACTTATTTGTGGAGCATAACAAATAGCATGGAGGACAAGGGGAGATGGAGAGGAGAAGGGAGTTGAGGGAAATTGGAAGGGGAGGTGAACCGTGAGAGACTATGGACTCTGAAAAATAATCTGAGGGTTTTGAAGTGGTGGGGTTGGAGGTTGGGGGAACCAAGTGGTGGGTATTATAGAGGGCACGGATTGCATGGAGCACTGCGTGTGGTGCAAAAACAATGAATACTGTTACACTGAAAAGAAATTAAAAAAATAAAAAATAAAAATTCAGAATGAAATTTAAAAAAGAAAATCATATGCAGGGACTACCCTACATTATATGTAGTGCCTGGACAAATATCTTTGTGGGTTTCCTGAATATATTAACAGTTCGACCACAAATGTATTCTAATAATCATGGATCTATTTGATATTAATAATTTATCAGTGAAGATTTAGGATAATGGGTATAGAATTAATTATATACTTGTAGTTTTCCAATCATTGCACATAAAGATTCTTTGTAGTTTCCAGGTAATTTCTTCTTTCTCTTTGGTTCCATGAGCTATCTTTTTTTTTTTTTTTTAATTGTCAAATAGGCCATGTCTTGCTGTTTCATATCTCCTGCCACAGAGAGAAGGTACTAAACACTGTTATCACTTATAATGCCATGTTTTTCATAACAACGTAGATTATCTTGCCTCTAGCATTTCCAAATTCCATTTATTTAATGCTGATTGCACCATTACTCAAGATGCTGCATCATACATTGTACTTCTAATGAAGAGCAGCTTCCAATGACTCTTTTAAAGTTCTAGATGGTGATCTTTTTCAATTCTTATCACATTGCTCCCTTTCACACAGTGTCACCAGCTTGGAGTATAGGTGAGGCACATGGGAAGAATGAGAAGAGCACTTCCTTTCATACAATGAATGCACCTACCTCATCAGACATTACTTAACATTAACTCAGGAAAGCATGTCATCATATCAGTTGGAGATAAAATAAGACATAGATTGCAAGTACCTGGTGACATCATTGTCGAACAGTGGTCTCAAAAGCCACTGGAGTAGGTAGATGCAACCACCTCTGGAGGAATACCTGATGAGTGGTGTGGAGCTTGTGGAGGGGTTGGGATGATCAGTCTAGTTACCAGTGCCAAGGTAGGGGAGGCACTGAGGTAGGCGATATCTGCTGCTCCCACTGCCATGCTTGGGTGCTGTAGCTATGAGGCAGCAGGATAAGTTGAACACAGATGGGTGAGAGTTAGTGAGTAGCTTTAACATGTAGCTCAAGCCTAAGGTTCAGGAGAGGACCATTGGTTAAATCAGAGGCCTGAACTCCTATGTCTGACATAAGTGATGAGTGAGTGTCACGTCCAATCAATATGGCAGCACTATTGTGCTGGCTCCATCTCATGAACTTCTATGAGAGAAAAAACTTTTTTCTAGAAAAATCTAACTGCTCATCACCAAGCCACTCTACTGAAACCAAGTCTGAGCCATGAGATCTCAGGACAACCCCAAAGATGTGGGTCACAGAGCTCCTTAGGGCAAATGACTGATTTCACAAGCTGGTGAGTATAGGAAAAGGAGAGTCATAGAATTCTCTAAAGAAGAGAATTCAGGTCTGGGTCCAAATGTGCTTTGTCTAGGCTCAGGGCAGCCTGCCCAAACAGTATTGCTGTTCCTAGCTAGTTCCATGTACCAGAAGCAGACTTAGAAAATTTTGAGGAAGCTTCTCCAAAGCAGAGAGGTGCCCTGGGAAGGGAACATAAGACAGTGCTTCTGCTGAGTGAGGTCTAAATAGTGTGCTCATGATCCATCTCAGGGCCAGCATTATTGTGAACCCCAACTCACACTGTGTACACTATTACTTTTATACTGAATTTCCCCAATATCAAATATAGATTTAACCAGAAAGTTACTTTAACATGCCTTTCATATGATTGACAGAAGAAAAGGCTCTGTCTTTAGTGAGCTTATATGTGGTACACATATGGATGAGCAGGAAACTGACCAATCTTTATCACTCACCACCGATGGACCACACGGGTGAGGACTGTACCAATTTCAGTCACTCTGTTAAGTTTTCTACTTGCTCCTGCACTTAGAGTTTCTGTAGTCACCTCTTTCTTTTTTTTTTTTTTTAAAGATTTTTATTTATTTATTTGACAGACAGAGATCAGAAGTAGGCAGAGAGGCAGGCAGAGAGAGAGAGGGGGAAGCAGGCTCCCTGCTGAGCAGAGAGCCTGATGCGGGGCTCGATCCCAGGACCCTGGGATCATGACCTGAGCCGAAGGCAGCGGCTTAACCCATTGAGCCACCCAGGGTGCCCCTGTAGTCACCTCTCTCTAATCACCAATACCAATCCTAGGCTACTTGCTCTCTCTCTCCCACTTTCCTAGATATCTCCACATGGAACCAATAGTGGAGCCTCGCATACATACACACATAAAATGTATTCAGCTTAATTGTCTTAAAAGGCCAAGAGTTTGTGGCCAAAGAGATACGTATATATCAGTGATATACTCTTGTTACATCAAAATGATGCTAAAAGTACATTTATTTTTATGTATACAAGTTCTTGCTTTTCTTTGGACCTTGGTTTTCTTGTTTGTAAAATAAAAGAGAAAGATTAGGAGAATTTTAATGACTTTCCAACATTAAAATACTTTGTTCCCACAAAATTTTAGGGCCATGAGATAGGCTAAAAAAAAAAAAAAAACCCTAAACAAACAAACAAACCACTTATTCATGCTCCCATGATGAAGGAAATTTCATAGGGTGCTATAGAATGTAAGAATTTTGCTTTGCCAGTGTCAAATCTCAGGCCAAGAGCTGGCCAGATTCAGAGAAATTGACCAACTTACAGAAACTGAAATAGGTATTGTTGCTGTCCTTGTATTCTTGCCTATATCTGCATGATTTTCTGATATTCCTGATATGCTTTTGAGTATTTCACTTATTGTCATGAAAAAACTAGAGAATGGTTCTAAAACAGAGGATATAATGGAAACTTCTGATTTCTTAGGAAGAGTGTCATGGTCAGTCACAAATTAAAGCTCAGTGCTCCTTTGATCTAGTTTGAGCACAAGCAAACCACATTCTTTAACTATAGCTGGAGTTTTAGAAATGGAACTATGTATAGGAAATATACAGGATTAATATATTATACTGAGAATGTTCTGAAAATTGATATCAAGACTGCCTTTGTGCTTAACCAAGGAATGATTCTGATTTCTATTTCCAAATTTTTTCTGAAATCTTTTTATATCTAAAGGTAAATGATACAACATACAAGATAAATATTAGGTAGAATTCAATTGGAACTAGACACAGAACATATACAATTATTGATATCTAACATGACTTAGTGTCAAGTGAGAAAATATCATCTATCCTTGATCCTAAGCTGTAGTCTCGCACATTCTTCAAGTCACAGATACTTAGTTTACTGGAGAAACAGTGACGATGAGATAGAAAGAGATAAAGAGAGAGGGAGAGAAGGCAGGAGGAAGAGGGAGGGAGAAAGAGTAAGGGAGAGAGGGAGGAAGGGATGGAGATGGAAGGAATCAGATTAGAAAGAAGAAAGGGAGCAAGAATGACAGCAAGAACAAGAAAGGGAGCATTAAAATGCAAATGAGTAATGACTCTGGAGAAGGAAGTCAAAGCTTGAGGATTAATATGCAGAATATACATCTATGGAGCAGATGTTCTTATTCAAAAATTGTCACTCAGCCATGGCTTGCACTTTATTTTCTTCATCTACAGAATGACATTGTTGGATCAGTGTCCCTTCAGGGTCTAAGCTTAGCTAAAGAGAAGACACAGAGTAATGGGGAGAGTTCTCACCCTTTCCTATCAGGCATTCTACTCCCCAAAACCACTGCTGCCTCCAGAACACCTTCCTTTTCCATCAGCGCTTTCCCTTTGCCCAGTTACATGGGGTGGGTGAGCAGAGTGGGCAGCAAAGGTGACGTTGCCTTATCTGCCAACTCTAAAGGAATTCCAGTAGCAAATAAAAGTCTGGCTACTACTACCTACTCTAAAGGAAATCTAAAACAGAGGTGAGATTATTAAAATGTGGGTGGTATGTGCCTATGTTTTCCAAGTGTTGTCACAGAACTCTTATTTCTGTACAAATATCTTCACAACTCTCTCTCGGATCTGCTTGGTCCTGACTCCATAGATGACTGGATTCAGGGCAGGTGGGACAACCACATAGAGATTAGCCAAAAGGATGTGGATATAGCGGGGGATGTTTTCGACCAAAACGATGCGTCATAAAAGAAAAAAATGCTGGTGTGTAAAAGCATAGCATGACACAGACATGAGAACCACAGGTATTGAGAGCCTTTAGGCGGGCGTCCCGAGAAGGAAGGCGGAAAACAGCTTGAAGGATAAGCACATAGGAGGAGGCAATCAGGATCACATCCACAATGATGTTGGAAATCACCATGAGCCCATAGATAATGTTGACCTTGATGGGTGCACAGGCCAACCGGGCAAGACCCATGTGCTCACAGTATGTATGAGGGATGATATGATGCCCACAGAAGGGCAGCCTCAGGATGAGAAACACAAACGGAGTCACCAGAATTAAGTTTCTTCCAACAACAACAGAGGCCAGGATGCCAATGGTTTTATGCGTGAGGATCATGGTGTACTGGAGGGGGTTGCAGATGGCGACAAAGCGGTCATAAGCCATGGCCACCAGGAGAACAGTCTCCATGCCTGTGAACATGTGGATAAAGAACATTTGAGTAAGGCAGCCCCCAAAGCTGATCTCTTGGAGTTTGAACCAGAAGATGCCCAGCATTTTGGGGATGGTGGATGTGGACAGACCCAGATCGATCATAGACAACATGGCCAGGAAGTAGAACATGGGCTGGTGGAGAGTGTGTTCAGTCTTGATCACAAAAAAGAATGGTGATGTTCCCCACGAGGGCAATCAGGTACACGATACAGAATGGGAAAGCAATCCAGATGTGGACAGTTTCCAGTCCTGGGATTCCTAGCAGGTGAAAGAAGGGGGGATGGAACTGGGTGTCATTGGTGGAAGCCATGCTCTGAGGAAGTGTCACTGAATTCCTGTCAAAGTGTCAGGATCTTATTCTCTTTATGGTCTTTTTCTTATCAAGGTCCTAAGAAATGGAAAGAACTTTAATTCATATGCTAGAGGCAAGGCAGAAGAGGTTGGTTACAAACATTAGACAGTCTCTTCTTTCCAGAGGGTAACTCAATAAAGTAGTGCTCTTCATACACATTATTATTCTGAGATTCATTATAGGGCTATTAAGTGTGTCTTTAGGTTTTGTAATAATGTGAGATCTTTGAAGAAACTGACAGTATTGCACATTATAATGTATACTTACTGTTTTGGTATTTTTCCATTTAAAAAAAAATGTTTATTTTTTTAATTTCTTTACAATGTTCCAGAATTCATTGTTTATGTACCACACACAGTGCTCCATGCAATTCGTGCCCTCCTTAATACCCACCACCAGGCTCAACAAAACTCTCACCGCCCTCCCCTCCAAAACCCTCAGATTGTTTATCAGAGTCCACAGTCTCTCATGGTTTATCTCCATTTCTTTTCCAAATAGTCCATTGTTAACTTTTGGGAAATTGCTATACAAATTGTTAAAGAATCCAAAGTCAAATGAAAATGGCTGACTCATACCATTGTCTGTCTTTTGATCTAATATAAATGTAAGGATTTGCCTCATGGATCTCATATAGTCACATGACATAAGGGAGGTTAATCAGATGACCTTTGAATTTTCCTCATTCTATCTTTACTCTGAGACCTTTGTTGTTTTTGATGCTTTCTAATCTTATGGAAAAACTTGGTTTTCCACCCCAGAATCCAGTTTATTATGCCCTGATATTCTTCTAATAAATCACCTTTTGCTAATCAGTTAGATTATGTTCATCTTCCTTAAAACATATAACATGAATAATGACCATACAGAATTACACAGTCCTGAGATTTTGCCTAGCTTCTTGTATGAATAGATCAAATAACTAACAAATTTCAATAACTCAGAAATGAAGGTGTTGTGAATGATTCTTCCCTGATCCCTAAAATGAATAAAGAAAAATTATTTTCTTTTAAGTTTTGTGTTGCGAGTATATTTTACAATTCTGATGCATCCAGTATAACATGACTTTATGTATTTACCTATTCTCTACCAATAGAAATGTTACTGCTTTGGGGCAAAGCAGCAGGGGATATTCATTTTAATATTCCTAACACTGCCTTAGGAAGATATGGTTCCCAGTTTACAATTTAGCTGTTGAACAGAATTGGGATTGTGTGTGTGTGTGTGTGTGTGTGTGGTCCATATACACTATGGAGTATGATATGCAATCCTGGGTATTTACCCCAACGATACAGATGTAGTGAAAAGAAGGGCCATCTGTACCCCGATGTTCATAGCAGCAATGGCCATGGTCATGTGTACGCGCATGCGCAAGTGAGAGAGAGAAAGAGAGACAGAGTTAGTTATTAAAACTAATTTTTCTCATGTATGTGGTTGTATATACCTTTGCTGGCTAGTTATTGCAGAGTAGTAACAGGCAAGCAAGTTAATAGTCTCCCATTCTATGTGAGAAAGGAGCCTTTCTTGTCCCCAAAGAATCTAGAGATAAAATTGATCATGTATAGGGTGAAAACAATGTTTACCAGTGTTGAGGGGTCAATACAAGGCTGAGAACCAGAGAGCAATGGTTGCTGGAGCTTAGAAGAGTCTGAGGAAGCAGCTAAGGAGGACACAACAGACTTACAGTTTGCAGTCAGCCCCATCTTCAGGGCAGCTGCTTTATAAGGACTTCCAGCTGAGGAGGAGTTTTCCAGGGGCATGGCAGAGGGAACTCTTTCTGACAGCAGAGTTCAAATTCAAGAGGACATCTACCCTCTCACAGTTTTGGTCAGAAAGCTTGACTTCCTTCCGCTGCAGCTGTGTGCCACAAATAATGGCAAATAGTTTGGGGCCAATAAGCTCGAGGATTATTCCTGGAGGGCAAGACAGTAAGTTCATCTTTTTCTAGATGTGCACATTGACAAAGAGCCCAGACCCAAAGTCCAGTTTAAAGCTTAATTGATAATGGTTATAGATCTTTCTGTTTTAGTGCCCACCAACTCTCAATTTATTGAAGTTGTGATTTTTATTTTAACCTGCTGGCTCCTTTTCCATTGCCTCTAATACTATAATATTATAGATGATTTATATGGGCTTCAGATTCATTTAAATATGTCTTGAAATCTTGCTATGTCATCTACTAACTGAGGCTCCTTGGACAAGTTACTTTTTAGTCAGTTTTATTTTCTGTAAAATTGGGTGAATAAATTCTATCTAATGTGATTTGTCTTAAACACAAATAAGATCAATGCATGTAAAGGACTAGCTCTTAGGATATATTCAGTAAATTGTAGTTATTTAAATTATTAGTCTTTCCCCAAATTTTATTTTTCTTTTAACTCTAAACAGGTAAAAATGTTACCTATTAAATATTAAAACATTAAAAATGTTACCTATTACTTATTTTACTTGATTGTAAGAAGTTTATTATTTATAAATAACTCATGGTGTCTATAAGGTGAAATTAAGAAATTATGGAGGGAGGGATGACACAGAATATCCCAAAATGAATGAGTAGGATGGGACTTCACATTTAGACATATTTTCTAGAACTCTAGAGAAGCACACATAAACCAATACAGTTCAGTTTGAAAGCAACTGTTTTCTTTCTCATTCTTACAGAGTTGTCAAACTGGGTGGAATTAAGAGTTGATGGGTGTGGGTACCTTCTTTCAGGCACTGGCATGAATGGGCCACTTGGCAGAAAACATTGGGTATGGCTGAACTAGCAGATGTATTGGGCTCTAATAAAAAAGGCTTGGATATGTTGCCATAAAGTAGTGGGCCCACGAGGTGGACACGTTAGAACTGACAATCTCTAAAGCAGGATTATGTGGGAGAAAAAAAAAGATAATAATGCAGAGCAAATGTATAATGCCGACATCATTTTATTTGGATGTGACATCAGTCACACTTCCACATCTAACCTCAAACATAAGATAGTGGCCTGCAGTAGCTTCCTTCTGCTTCATATGAACCGCAGCAAGCCTAGTTGCTTTGTCTGCTTCCCTACCAACAATCAGAGCAGTCTTCATTTCTTTGGTGATAGCAGATGAGGTTATGCTACTGTAAAGCTATCTGTGGGTTTCTAGCTGTGAGGAGTATACTATGTGAGCTGTATGTGTGTGAGTGAGAGAGAGACAGAGACAGAGAAAGAGAGAGAGAGATAGGGAGACAAGACAAGAGAGAGATTCTGCATATTACCTGTTGGCATATCTCTGTGCTCCACCTCTGATGTCTGTTCCAATCCCATGTGCTCTGTTATGTTCTTTTGTGATGAGAATAGACAATGAGGCTTTGGAGAACTCCTAAGCAGAGGAGAGGCCATTGTCCTCTCTGTCCTCATTAACCTTTTCTCCTCCTCACTGTAGGATCTCATCTCCCCTGTCCGTGTATCCTTACCTTTCTAATATTTCCTCTCCCGGCCCTTGCTTGGAGCAGTAGCACAGCATGAGCCCATGTGCTTACACATGGTGATGGGAGCCCCTTCAGGCCTCCGGGTCCAAAGACCATCCTATCACATGGAGAGAATCTTTATAATGATGTGGACATCCCTAATTCTAGGCATGATCCAGAATCCCGAGAGTCCTCTGGGCATAAACTTGGGCTCATGGGTCATTAAGCCCATCTCTTTGTTCCTCCCTACTGCTTTTGCAGAAACAGATCACCAGACCAGATATAACTCCTAGCTCAGGGGAGATTATGTCTCCTGAGCTGTTAGGAAGGGAAATAACCTGAAGGGGAGTCTGTATGTGGAATGATATTGATTCTGCTCCCTTCAGAAGCCATGAAAATACTAAGTTTTACACCATTAAGTCTTCAAAGTGTGTCTTCTTAGGAAACTGCCACTAGTGACACTTCTGCTTTGTTTAATATAATAAATGTGTGAATCCTGCTGAAGTTTGGGGTTCTGACTGTGGTTTCAAAAGATGAGGACCCCTAAAATAAATATATTAGACTGTGGCAGCAACTCTATTTTATTTAAACAGTGTTTGTACCTGTCGATAATAGTATCAACTCTCTTCCAAGTCAACAAGAGTTCCTTTACACTCTAACTAATTGTAAACAGTCCTTGGAGAGAGGATTTCATGTGTTTTAGCTCTTTTGGCAGAAGATGAAGGAAACTACATTCTCCTGAGAAAACAGAATCTAGCTAGAGCTCAAAGTCTAGTTTACTTGGAGTCTCCTGCCCTGGATGATGATGGAGTAGACCTGCTAGTACCATAGGCCATAATGCAGAATTCTCCTGAGTACAGACAGGAAGACTGGAGGACAATTGAATACATTAGAAAACCAGTTTCTTATCTTCTAACTTCAAATAATTTTCAGTGGTTAAGAAAGAGAAGAAAATATCCGTGGTCCAAAAGAATTCTGGTGAGATCTGCTGCTATGATCTACTTTGCATTTCCTCTCTCTTTTTTTTTTTAAGGATTTGATTTTTAAAAAAATTTTTTAAATTTACTTATTTTCAGCATAACAGTATCATTATTTTTTCACCACACCCAATGCTCCATGCAATCCGTGCCCTCTATAATACCCACCACCACCTGGTTACCCCCGACCTCCCACCCACCCCCCCCGCCACTTCAAACCCGTCAGATTGTTTTTCAGAGTCCATAGTCTCTCATGATTCACCTCCCCTTCCAATTTACCCCAACTCCCTTCTCTCTAACCCCCCATGTCCTCCATGCTTTTTGTTATGCTCCACAAATAAGTGAAACCATATGATAATTGACTCTCTCTGCTTGACTGATTTCACTCAACATAATCTCTTCCAGTCCCGTCCATGTTGCTACAAAAGTTGGGTATTCGTCCTTTCTGATGGAGGCATAAAACTCCATAGTGTATATGGACCACATCTTCCTTATGTATTCGTCCTTTCTGATGGAGGCATAAAACTCCATAGTGTATATGGACCACATCTTCCTTATCCATTCGTCCGTTGAAGGGCATCTTGGTTCTTTCCACAGTTTGGCGACCGTGGCCATTGCTGCTATAAACATTGGGGTACAGATGGCCCTTCTTTCCTCTCTTTTTGATGAATGAAAACCTTACTCCCTAGCCTCTCTCTGGTCACTCCTTCATGGTATCCATCCTCCCTACTGATCAACATTTATCTTTCCAAATCAAATCTAATTTCTACTTAATATTTCTTTTTATGCCCTCTGTGGATCCATTATATACTCTGGGCTTTAAATGATAAATTATGACCACCACTGTTGGGAAAGTCCTTCAGTGAATGTCCACACACCCTTTAATTCTACTTCATGACTCTCCAAACCATTACACCATCTTTGGTGATCAAAAGTCCTACTTAGGAAATAGGCTGCTGCTCATTTCCACTTTCCTTTTGCTTTCTCCCCAATTCCCATGCCCTCTATGATGACCTTTTTAAAAAATCATCCAGATACCATCTCTAGGTCTCTTACTTTTATATCGTTGTGTACTGCTATTATAACATACTCATTTTTTCCTTGGGTTTTAGTGTTTCCTACCTTTCCTAATTTTTTCTAATTTTTTATTGTAGTAGGATATATGTAACATAAAATTTTTAAGTGTACAGTTTTTAAGTGGACATTTTTAAATGTACAGTTCAGTAGTATTAAGTACATTTATATATCATTGCATATTCATAACCACCATTTATCTATAGAACTTTTTCATTTGCAAAGATTAAAACTCTGTATTGATTCAATAATGACTCCCCGATAGCCCCCTCACCCTTTCCCTTGGCAACTACTTTTAATTTTTTTATCTCTCCTTTTACCCCAACCCCATTTTACTTTCTGTTACTGCGAGTTTGGCTTTTTTTTTTTTTTAATTCCATATAAAACTGAGATCATGCAGCATTTGTCTTTATATGACTGTCATAGTTCACTTTAGCATAATGTCCTCAGGTTCATCCGTGATCTTTCAATGGCAGGATTACCTTCTTTTTTTTTAATTTCTTTTTTTAATTTAAATTTTAGTTAATATACAGTGCAATATTTGTTTCAGGAGTAGAATTAAGAGGTCCTTCTTTTTTTAAGGCTGAGTAAGATTCCATGTATGATTTAGTTTCATACTAGGGACTGACCAGAGAGATTCCATGGTTAAGTCAAGGGGTATTTGGTACTTCATTACTTTAAGGGATAAAGAATATGAAACTAACTCCTACATGTAAAATTAATTGGATGATTATAAAAACTTGTGGACATGTTCGTTCTTACTGTTTCTCTTCTACTGTTACCTCAATATTAACTCATTTCACTGAGATTGAATGATCATCATTAATAATATAATTTAAAAACATTTGTTTTGTATATTAAATTAAGAAAAATCACTGGGAATAGCATAGAATTGGGTGAAGTGATTAGTATGGTAACTCCTGGAGTAAAATTTCACTGTATTTGATCTTATTTATCATTTTTTTTTCTTTTCTCTTGCTGTTTTTGAAAACCAAGATTGCATTTTTTTTATACTACCTTCATCCATTTCAGAAACCTCTGTTATACTCAATTTTAAACATTCCAAATTTTCTAAGGTTCTTTACAGTCCAGTTTATTTTTCCATCCCATTTCTTATGTTTGCATTTTTGATGTTCATGAATAATTTTCTTTTTTCTTCTTATATATTTCAACGCCCAGCAAAAGCCATCCTGTTAAAAATGGGTAAATAGGGGGCACCTGGGTGGCTCAGAGGGTTAAGCCTCTGCCTTTGGCTCAGGTCATGATCCCAGGGTCCTGGGATCCAGCCCTGCATCTGGCTCTCTGCTCAGTGGGAAGCCTGCTTCCTCCTCTCTCTCTGTCTGCCCCTCTGCCTACTTGTGATCTCTGTCAAATAAATAAAATCTTTTTTAAAAAAAGGGTAAATAAGTATTCATCCTTGCTGTCTCCAGCTACTTTGTAGCTAAAGAATATGCTATGTCTCCTATTTCACACAAGATACCTCATCTTCATTTGCATTACCACTATCCAAATTCTAGTTCTTCCTGAATCACAAAGATACCTGAAAATTAACTTTGTGCTTCACTAATTTCGATATCTTATCCTTCCCAAATCTAGTGTGAGATAAGACTTTCTAAAATTCCACACAATCATTTTACTCACCACTTCATAAACTTCAGTACTATTCAGTTTTCTATACAATAAACTTCAGACCACTGTATGCTTTTTTTTCATATGCAATATTTTTAAAATTTCTTTTCAGTGTAACAGAATTCATTGTTTTTGCTCCACACCCAGTGCTCCATGCAACACATGCCCTCTTTAATATCCACCACCTGGCTACCCCAACCTCCCACCCCCTGCCCCTCCAAAACCCTAAGATTGTTTTTCAGAGTTCAAAGTCTCTCATGGTTCACCTCCCCTTCCAGTTTCCCTCAACTCCCTTGACTTGACTCTTTGCTCTTGTTTTCTTGGGTCTTATTGCTAATGATATTTTCCTATGTCAAGAAGGATAGATTTATTGTGTTTATTAATTTTCTGGAGTCTGTCTTTTCCAATAATTCTATTTCAAATGATATGTAACGTACATTCTGTTGCATTACTGTATGCTTTTAATCCAAAATATGACTCTAATTGTTAAGTAATATTATCTATTTTTATTGTCTGTATTTTAAACTAAATTACTTTATTAGTTGTTGACAAATATTCCCTTTTACAATTTTCATTTGTTCCATAAGTATTTGTTAACTCCAAAAAGGGCTATCCATATGACATGTATTAAATTTGCCAGTTCAAAAATGAGAGTGTATGATATAGGGATTAAGCTAATAAGAAACTTCATAGAATCAGGAACCTGAAAGCACAGAAAGGGAAAAAATAAATACCAAAAGGTCTAGTCTAATTTCCATCTTTTGCTTCCAAAGTCTTTAGTAAAAATTATACTACTTATTTTTAAGCAGTACTTTATTACTTATAGAACATTTTTGCATTTCACTCAATACCTGTCATTGACTATGTGATCTCTAGTTGAACACCTGTATGAAAGAAGTCTTATTACTTGTAAGATATCTAGAACACCACACAGTTTTAACAGAAAGTTATTTCACTGAATCAAAGTTCTCCCCCTTCAAATTTACTCTTGTATGTAATATTCTATGCCAGGGGTCAATAGAGGATATCATTGCAGGTACACAGTTAGACAGACACATACATGCTTCCAACAACTACAAACAATATGCTTTTATGATTACACACACACACACACACACACACACACAATTAACTTTGGTGAAAGAAATTTATATTAATTTCATCATGAATGTTTGTCTTTTCAGACTCTATGCCTTCATAAACTGAATGAATTACCCCTCATTCAATCATTTTTCAACAAACAGACTCTGTACCCGCTGCTGGATCTGCTTGGTTCTGATGCCATAAATGACTGGGTTGAGGGCAGGGGGTATGACTACATAGAGATTAGCCAGAAGGATATGGATATACTGGGGGATGCCATGACCAAAGCGGTGAGTGAGAAAGGAGAAGAGAGCTGGACCAAAGAAGGCAAAGATGACACAAATATGGGAGCTACAGGTATTCAGAGCCTTCAGGCGGGCATCTTGGGAGGGGAGGTGGAAGAGAGCATATAAAATCTTAGCATAAGAGATAATGATGAGAATCACATCCAGAAACAAGATAGAAATATTCCCAAGACCATAGTAGACATTGGCATTAATGCTGGCACAAGCTAGACGTGCCACTCCCATGTGCTCACAATAGGTATGAGGGATGATTCTATGTCCGCAGTAAGGCAGCCTCAGGAGGAGAAAAATGATGGGTGCAATCATGCATAAGCTTCTTAGAACCACCACCACAGCAATCACACCAATGACTCTGTCAGTGAGGATCATACTGTACCTGAGGGGGTTGCAAATAGCCACATAGCGATCAAAACCCATGGCAAGAAGTACAATGCTCTCCATGACTGTAAAAAAGTGGACAAAAAAGACTTGAGCAACACAGCACCCAAAGCACAGCTCCTGAAGGTTGAACCAGAAGATACCCAGCATCTTGGGGATAGTAGTAGTAGAGAGACTTAGGTCAATCACTGACAGCATGGCCAGAAAGTAGAACATGGGTTGGTGAAGGCTACGTTCAATCCAGATAACAACCAGAATGATAACATTTCCAACAAGAGCAATTAGATACACAACACAGAAGGGAAATCCAAGCCAGATTTGTGCAATTTCCAACCCTGGAATCCCCAGCAATAGGAATGAAGAAGGGTGAGAGTCAGTGACGTTGAAAGAAGACATTCTTCTGTGGGCTGACGATAGCATGATTTTCAAAAGTTATTGCTGTTTCCCATTGGACAATGCATTCACGTTGAACTGAGATCTACAAAATTTAAAAATAAAAATATTTCCTAACAAAAGATTAATTTTGGAAATAAGTTTTTCTAAAAACCTTTGATTCTTTCGCCCTTTTCAGCTCTCCATAAGTAATTCCAGTATCACTCCTGATGTGCACCACAAGTGAGATAAGCTAATGAGCCAGGTAGAGGCTAACACTATGTCTTTTTTGAAATTATGGGTTCAGAGGAATTAAACGAACTAAATAAACAATATTAGGAGATAATAAAATTGGGAATAATAAAAACTGCCACAATAGTCATGGCTATCATTAATTTGGCATTGTTGTTGTCATTATTTCCAATATTATCTCATTTAGTTCTACCCCACAGTTCCATAGCACAAGTTCTGCTGGTGTCTGGTTTATGGAAGAGTGAAGTTTTGCCAGGTTCATTAACTTCCGATTACTTACTACACTAATATGCAGCAGAATCAAGATGTGAAATTAGGTGAAACTAAGCTTTGTGACACTGATGTGGATCTATCTTTGCAAACTTGTTCATTGAAATAGTGAAAGGAGGGAGAAGGAAAAATAAGGAGTAGGGAAACAAAGGACCTAGAATAACCAAACTACCTCAGAGCTAAGAATTGGGAAGATCTTCCATATCATCTATTGAAATTTTCTACAAAACTGTGATGATTATGGCAGTGTTACTGTTAAAAGAAGAAAAAGAAAAAGAGACAATGGAACAGAACTGAGAATCTAGCAGCAGACCCACAAAATTCTTAGGGTTCAGATATCCAAAATTAAGATATTCCCAAGTAGGAAATTAAGATAAATTGTCAAGGAGGAATGATAATCTTTCCCAGATGAAGTTCTTTCTGAAGAACCTGTTGACTTCTATAGCTGTTGAGAGGACAATGTGATAATTAAATCTGATCTGCGCTCTGGAGCTGGCTACACAGCAAACTTTGAAGGCATAGTTCCTGATACAGTCTTCACTTCTGACATCAACTGCCAGTTCACGAAGTTTCCCAAACTACCCCCAAGTTTAGTAATCTACTAGAAGGGCTCCCAGAACTCCCTGAAAACTATTACACTCATGGTTACAGTTTATTATAGGGAAAAATTAAAATCAGACAAAGGAAGAGATGCTCAGGGCAGAGTGTGATGTTTGTAAATATGAAGCATCCGTTGTCCTTCTGCATGGAGTCAGGATGAGTTACCCTCCTGGCATTATTGTGTGACAATATGTATAGAGTCGTACTGCCAACCAGGGAAGATCACCTTAGCTTTGGTGTCCATAGTTTTTACTGGATCTTCATTATGTATACATGATTGATTAATTGCACAGATGGTTGAACTCAATCTTCAGACTGATGCCACATGACCCAAAGTCTTACTCCTAAGTTATATTGTTGTTATTTATGATATGGCCAGTCCCTTCACACTAAGATCTGGTTTGAGCAGCCCCCCCCCCCAAACTCCTATCAGATATGACAGATTACTTCCTAGAAGCCAAGAACAAAGGCCAGACCTCTCTTAGGTAAAGCAAAATTCCTTACTATACATCTATTTATTTAGTTCCAAAGACATTTTTTTTTTGTTTTTGCTGTAGCTATGATTTTCACCTCTTCTCTTCTCTTGGGTCATGGTATCAGTTGTAAAGTCAGGTCTCCCAATAATCAAGGTTGAATTCAGTTTAATCCTTTTGAAATGTAAAGTATAGAGAGAGACCAACAGCTGATCAGCATATTGTATCCTTTTTTATTTCAAGGATATGTGTGGAATCAGTCTAACTATAAGGGAGTTCAAGCTCATTACTCTATCCTTAATTGCTTACTATGACTTTATTTTTCTTTGTATCTCACTCACTATGAAGGTAATATGTATAGGAAAAAGAAGCAAAAGTAATAGCATTTAATATCACTGGCGCTGTGGTATGGAATGGATTCTGATTCTATTCTTGCCGGATGAGGTTTTATGTGTCTGAAAGAGTGTCGGTGCCTAGCAGATATTTCCTTTCCAAATTTTTCCCAACTTAGTCTTCTTCCTACATCTCCCCAGACCAGTGATCTGTGCCATTTCATTCCCTGCCCCAATATTCACCGTCTTAACTCAATTTCTATGAAACCAGTTGCAATCTTAAGCATATATTGCAGATTCACTGATCAGAAAAACTTACCAAGTTCCCTATCTTCCATCTTAGGGAGTCATTTAACAATTCTGAATTCAGATGCTGAAATTTACATATATATATATATATATATATATATATATATATATGACCTCAATACACACTAAGAAGTATTAACAAAATGTTGTCGTGTATGTTGAGGGGATTTGTAATGAAGTCTTCAGGTGCTAGGCAGTCTGAGACATTGAAATGAAAATGAATAGGAGCCGAGAGCCCAGGGCCCCACTCCTCAGTGCGCCCTCAGAGAACAACACCCAGTTACTCCCGTCTGCCTGACCTCCGGCCACGCTCCAAGCTCACCGAGCCTGTGACCGGTTCAAGGTAACACGGAGCTGCGAGCTTACTGTCGGCTCTGTCTCTGTAGCCGGCTTTCCCGTTCCAATACCCGCAAGCTCTGTGACACTCAGACACCCCCGATCCTTCGTGACCCTGCGGGACCTGAGGCCACGCTGACCCCACCTGGGCTTCGCCCCGGTTTAGCCTCTGGAGCGATGTCCCTCAGCGGAACAGACTTTTAAAAGTCCTGATTTTGTGCACGGTTGCTCCGCCGCTTGCCGGGAGCCGGCCCCTCCCCCCGGGGTCTACCTTCCCGGCGAAATGAAAATGAATAGGGATTCCCTTTGGTCATTACACCAGACAAAGAGAAAGCTCTAGGGAAATTTCAGTGAACCTTGCTGTCTGCTACTCAGTCAATTGCCAGTTTTTGTTATTTCACATAATATTTATAATCATTAATATTTTCTCTTTTTCTCTCCTTCCTTCTTCCTTATTTTGTTTTCAGTCTATGAAATGCTTGGACTAATTCTTTGGAATATATCTGTATCTATCTATATCTATCTAATCTATATCTATATCTATATCTATATCTATATCTATATCTATATCTATCTATCTCTCTATATCTATATCTCCAGCAACTCTCATTCTGTTTTCAGTCTATGAAATGTTTGGTCTAATTCTTTGGAAGATAGGTATATATAGATATATATATATCTATATATATAGATAAAGTTGCTAGATATAGATAGATCTATCTATATATATAGATCTATATATATAGATCAATCTAGATATAGATAGATCAATCTATATATATAGATCGATCTATAGATAGATCGATCTATATATATAGATCTATCTATAGATAGATCAATCTAGATATAGATATAGCTATATATATATCTCCAGCAACTCTTTTTTATTGTGAAATATACATAAAAGTTAGCATTTTAGTCATTTTAAAGTTTACAACTCAGCAGCACTTAGTACATTTACAACACTGTGCAACTGTTACCACTATCTAGTTGTATAAAATGTCATCACTCCAGAATGAAATCCTGTGTGCATTAAATAATTACTTCCCATTCTTCCAGCTCCAGGTGATGAGGGAGCAGGAGGCTGGCTGAGGACAAAGCAAAAGCTGGCGCCTTGCACCCTTTCCCCTCCATAAGTGTAGCATCCCTCAGGCAGCCCTGACTGCCATGAACAATAAGCAAATAGTTAACTTGCAGAGCTCACAATCCTGCTAGACCGGAGTCTCCCTTGGCTTACAAATGTTCTAAATCTCACTAACAAAGACGATTGATAGCAGGATTGTGACACCTCACCAAAAGGTCTCCCAAAGATCTTAATGTTAATGGCTGGTCTAAAGACAACATTGATCCAGCAGCAAGGGCAAGGCCTCTGGCAGGCCTGGAACATCCTGGCACCTTGTAGGCCCTCTTTAGCATATGAAAACTCCACTGAAACCTCCCTTCCCCTCACCTTCCCCCAACAGCAGGGTACATAACCAACCACCCCTCACAACCCGGGCAGCAGCAGCTCTTCCTGCCCACGGGTCCTGTCCCCGTGCTTTAATAAACCACCATTTTGCACCAAAGATGTCTCAAGAATTCTTTCTTGGTCGTCGGCTCCGGACCTCAGCCCACCAAACCTCACCTAGGTTCTAGAACTTCATCATATGGCGCCCAACGTGGGGCTGTGAGTCTTTACATTTGGACTCTGAGCTTCGGTGCAAAATTGGTGAGTATTTTCTCTCCATTTACTCTGATTTCAGGGGCTTTTTCAAGGAGTATGGGCTTATTGGAACACTTGCATGTCAATTGCTCAGGCTGTAATCCTCTAGCCCGTGGCTACTCCACGGGGAGGAGAGCGTCTGCCTTTTGGCTGTAAATTAGTACCCTGGCCGGAATGGCAATAAGACCCAGAAACTTGATGGCCTCTCTTTATTCCTGTTCTTATAGAAAGTTGTCTCTCTTGGGCACGGGACAGCCAACTAAGTCACCAGGACGGCTGCCAATCTTAAGACTCCCGTGTGAGGTTTCCTCCTGATTGATCTAATGTGATCCCCTCCACATGCCCGGTCTAGCCACTTCTGGCCGCGGGACCTCCACTGGGAGCCGGCCGAAACCAGTACCCGATTGAATTAAAACGCAACCGGGGACTGTTTCCTAGGGAAGTTGGCTGCAAGGGCCACATGTGTTGGAATGTCGCATAGACCATGATGGATTTCAGACTTTACTGTTTCTCGTCAGTGTCTTCTGCAAACCGCCTAAAGCTATGAAATTGAGTAATTTCCCTTGCCAAAACTTCTCTAGCGTTTTTGTGGGTTAATATGGCAAAACAGTATGCAGTCTTCAGGACATACGATAGCATGGCACAACCGTTTTAGTCCATTCACCAGGCACCCATCAGCAGCCTAGGATGCGATGGGGAAGTGGAGGGACGCCGGCACCCCTCCAGGGCCTTTTATGGCAGGAATGTCTTCCCAGGGAAGGCAGGATGGTGATCAATAGCGATATCTTGAGGTACGCCTCTGGTCGCTTTTGACACACAGGAACCTCTGACATATCCTGCGTGGGACGCTACCCAGGAGTCAGGGGGTATTTGGTAATGGACCTTCTTTACTTTTATGGAAGCATGGCCTCAGTAGGCTTCTTAAGTTCCCAAGGACTCTACCTTGGGGTGCCTTTTAACCCACTGGAAATAATTTGGATTGCAAAACTTAGGAAAGGACTGAGCTCCTGTAACACTGCATGGCCTCAGTGGGATCTATCCGTTAGATCTCCTCTGCAGGAAACAGGGCAAATGGACCTAGGATACCTTCACTGCTCATACCTAGGCCTTTATTGCTCTATACCAGGACCCCAGACTAAGGGGCTTTTGCGAAATGTGTTTGCCCAAATGAGTCAGCTAGTAAACTTTCTCCTGACATATTGGATGGTAATTACGTAAATAAGCCTTCTAGTAAACCCAGGTTGCTGGGCCATCCCTAGCAAAGGGGACTCTGGCTTTATTTCTCTGTTTCTCTTAATAGATGTGGGGGCTTCTCCCTCACTCACGTCCCGTGTTAATGGCTATAACTGGAGCCAACTGGGGTTGGTCTAACTTGAGACAGAGACGATAAGGAATATTCCCAAGCAGCTGCCGAAACTCTCTTTGTTTCGGGGAAGTTTCCCTGTGTTCTCTGGCCTGACTTGGACTGCCTAACCCCTCGCCCCTTGCTGGTGGGAAAGCATGGTGTCTGCTCCTCTGGGGCTTAAGAGCTCTGAAACCGGGAATCTTTTCTCTGCCTCCTGGCAGTGCTTTGTTTCTTCTGTTTCCCCCTTATTGTGTTTCTGCACCAAGGTGCGTGCAGCCTGTATGACTAGCCTCTAGATCATGCACCACGGCTCCTTCTCTCTTCACTGTCAAGGAGCAAGAATACCCCCACTCCAGATCTTCCCACGCATGTCTCAGGTAAACATTCAAAGTGGAGTGGGCCCAGGTGGAACGTAAATCACTATTGGAACTAAGTTAAGTTTGTTGGTTTAATTAAGAAAGACGTGTCTTTTAAGTTATCAGCAGTAATGTGAAACTTGGAAGTTTACTGAAGGTTAAATAAGCTTGTGTTATTAAAATTTGTTAGCAAAGAAAATACTAAACTGATGGTTAATTGTCTGTCTCAAAGTTCTAATGGGTAATTGCTGAAGTAGCTTTCAAAGTCTTTGGTAACCTGAAAGTTTTAAAGTTTTGCTTGGATGACAAATGGAATTAAATTGTGGACATCTAGGTCTTAACCAAACAGGATAAAATGCTAAGTCATTAATTACTGAATGTAGGTTTGTGCTTTTGACTTCTTACTGCAAAGAAACTAAGAGTATTTAAATCTGTTGGTAAACTTGTTTGCCACTTAACTGATTCATAAATTTGCCACCTGAAGAATTCTGTTGTAACAGTTCACACTTGGTTAATAACTAAAGGTGTTTCTAAGAATACAAAGTTCTGCTTAGTGTAGACTGATGGAAATAAAGGGAAACTCTGTATGTAGGAAAGTAGGAGATATGTAAGAAAGACTTAAGGAATGGGAATACATTTTGTGGAAGGTAAGGGAAGGTAATTTTGTCCTAAATGAGATGGTTGTTTAGAAAGAAATGCCTTGGGACAAAACCTGAATGCAAAGGAAAGTTGTAGAAGGTTTGTGAAGGGAAATCTTCAGAAAAGGAATTTTAGCTATAGTCAAGAATGAACGAAGATTGAAATGAATGGGTTTTAAAGGTACGTTGGTACAAGACTGAAATTGTCTCTGTTCAAAAGGACAATGTTTTCTTAGAACAATTGATCTGCTGTTAAGAAAATGTAAATAGTTTTCTCTTTGCCTGCCCAGAAAAACCAGTTTCTATGCTTTGTTTTATCAGGTGTTTAACATCCCTAATTATATTTAGGCATGTGCTTCAACACTTTCTAAAATTTTAGCAAATGTTGACAGGATTTAAATTTGGCTTTTCTTTAACTCCGGCTTTTCCTTGGTATGTGAAGTTGCTCATGAAGTACTACTGAACCAATGATAAACCTTGGGTTACATTTGGGAAAACGCTATAACTATTCTAGAGATTCTACGCACTTCCTAAAGTTTTAATGTTTTGAGAGATCACCGCTTGATACTGTAATTATGAGAATGTTATGTGTCACAGAAGTAACCTGATTTCCTTGCAGCTAAATTGTAAACTCCCGTGTCTCTTTAGCTCTAACCATATCCATTCTGAGTTTTTGTCATTTATAATTGTTTTAATTCTCTTGTAAAATTATCTTCAAGGAGATTCCTGTAAAGGACTTTCAGGACAAATATAGATATTTGATATGCTTGAAAATCCTAAAACTGAAATGGGTAAGAATTTCCAAAACGGACTAAAGCTGCATTCACCAGAATTAGTAACCTGGGACTAATGAACTAAAAGATTATAGTGTTGTGTCTCTTAATGTTTTGTCTTACTTTAAACATTGCTGGTTCTCTCTAATGTTTGCTCTTCCAGACTAGGGATACTTTTTCTTAAGTTATCTGTAACTTTACAGAGATGTAAAAGTGCTCATTTATAAAAGTGCTCAAAGCATTCACCTTTTCTCTCTATCTGAACCCTCTGAAACCAAAAGGTCTCAGTTAAGTATTCTTTCTTCCATGGCAATCAGTCATTTGCATAAGTTCAATAAGAATCTGTTCTCCTTTAACAGGACACCATTGGAAACATGGGTTATTTTACCAAGGCTTTGACTGGGATGTCATATTTGAAAAGACTCAGATATGACCAGACAGCTTTAAGGAACTAAGGTTGACTTTATGAAACCTGGAGCCATAAAGCCCCTTGGGACTGTTGGCCTGATACCTTGCTTACAGAGTTCCCAGCAGCCTCACCAGGTGAGTAAAGAATGTCACTCCTTGGTAGGTGCAGTCTCGGGAAGAGGAACTCGCCCAAATCAACAGGTATTGCAGGCATGCCTGATGGCAAGTACAGGGCTTGGCTTCTGGCCCGGAGAGGCTACTAAAAGTTCAACCTAGAGATTCCTTATACAAAGTTCCAGCAAAGCAGATTCTAAAAGATCTATTGATCACACTCACTGTTCTTGCTGAGCTTATGTAAATAATAGGCCAAGTTTGTTAAAACTGGACTTGTTTCACAAGTGAATTAGTCCTGATTTGGCTATCTCTGTAAATGAGGGTTATTTTAGAGAAAAAAAATGTTTTAATAACACACCTTTATGGGTGTTGAATTCTAGATTTGATTGTCTTTAAATGTTTGTTTACCTAAGCTAAACAATTTGAGGTAAACTTCAGAGAAGTTGCACAATAGCTTCTTTAGTCGATCTTACTGTTTTGTGGGGATATTAGCAGACCCCACGGCACATGATTAAACAACTGGAAAATGGGATTAATTTCCTACAATTATATAACTTAACTAATACCTTGTGTGTGGCTGGGATAATGAAATTGCCTAAAAGCCAACCTGTCACACTCCATAGGATCAACTATGGACTTGGAGGCACCGTGGATGACCCCACTTTCTTTATGAGTGGATTGAATGATCCATGGGGGACTCCCCTTATCTCTTGACAAGTTTTCTCTCACTTGCCAGTGATCCTCTGTAATCAGGATATTGTTAAGGCTGGACCACTCAAAGGTCTTCTTATTGGTTTCACCCCTTTGTCATATTTATCCTAGAGGCCACCTCCGTTGAGGTGCAATTGCAAATAGATGCTTTAGCAAAACCTAGAACAGCCCTCATAAAAGAGCCTCAAAGCTCACTATGGGACAGTCCCTGACTGTAATGACTTCACATCAGGTCCAGATTTGTCTTGGAAATCAAAGGCCACCAGTGTGTGATGGAGGCCAACTAATTAAATATTGGGCCATACTTACAGATATGCCAGAAATAATACTTAAAACTTGTCAAACTTTAAACCTAGTTACCTGTATTCCTGAACCTGACCACTGTACTTCTTTCTCTATAGAGCAAAAAAGGTTATTAATCTTGCTTACTCTATCTGGCCAGATTTAAGATGCCCCTGTTAAAAATATGAATGACAGTTGGTTTTCTGATGACAGTAGTTTTCATAGAAAAAAAATAAGAAAAGCTAGGTGTGCCATAGTGCTCACTAGCACTTTGCAATTGCCAAAGTCTAAGAATTAACATTTATACTGACTCCAAATATGCTTTCCTGGTACTACATGCCCATGGAGCTATTTGGAAGGAAAGGGGATTGCTATCAAGCCATAACTCCCCAATCAAATATGGGCCTAAGTTACAAAACCCTCCTTATCGCTATACTGAAGATGGCATATATCAGATCCGGGATACATATTTGTGGTTCACACCCACGATTGGACAGCTCAGTTAAAAGGCAGTTTTATGCTGGGAACAAAAGAATCATACGTAGGATACTTGAACAAATAACACACAGTATCGAGGATGGCTATCATAAGAAATGTGTTCCCAAATAATAGTACTCCAGGCTACTGAATGTTTTGCTACTGATTGGGTAAGGTGACCTGGCATTAGATGGCCAGCTCCAAATGGAACCCACTGGATATGTGGAACCAACCTGTGGCCCTGGCTTCCTCCAGGGTACATAGGTCGCTGTACCTTAGGATTTGCCTGGATTCATGGGCGCATTACTAAAACCATTACAACTCCAGCTAATCTCCCCAACTTGAAACAAAGATGGACACGATCTGTTTTTAAATGGTATGATCACTTAGCATCCATCTTTGTTCCATCTGCGGGACTAGAGGATGTCATGTGGCATGTAGAAGCCCTTAATAAATATACTACAAAGGCACTCAATGACTCACTGAACAGCATCTCCCTACTTAATACCGAAGTCTCACAAATACGCAAGGCAGTCCTACAAAATAGGATGGCCTTAGAAGTCCTGACAGCAGCACAGGGTGGCACATGTGTAATTATCAAGACAGAATGTTGTGTGTACATTCCAGACTATCACAAAAATGTCACAGGACTAATAAAAGACATGAATACCCAGATTAAGGCCCTACAAGATCCTTCTCTTTCAGTGAATGGTTAAGTTCCTGGTTTGAAGGAGGACTGGCCAAATCTCCTTTTCCGGCTTCTCATTCTTATCGCCTTATTAACTTTAATATGTTGCTTTGTTCCATGTTTCTCTACTTGGTGCCGAGACTCCATTGCTGCAATGACTTCACCACGACAGATGATCCTTACCACGCGCAAAGACACTCCTTCACTGTCAGCGCTGGATTCGCCTTTCGTAACTCCCCTATACATTCCTCCACTGATCAATATTGACCCCAGTAGGTAGGGACAGCTCTACGCCCCTATTCAGCAGGAAGAAGTTACAGAAGATGAGACCTTCCACATTCAACCACCTTAAAGATTTAAGGGTCAAAATTGTTCAGGGGGGAATGATGAGGGAGCAGGAGGCTGGCTGAGGACAAAGCAAAAGCTGGCGCCTTGCACCCTTTCCCCTCCATAAGTGTAGCATCCCTCAGGCAGCCCTGACTGCCATGAACAATAAGCAAATAGTTAACTTGCAGAGCTCACAATCCTGCTAGACCGGAGTCTCCCTTGGCTTACAAATGTTCTAAATCTCACTAACAAAGACGATTGATAGCAGGATTGTGACACCTCACCAAAAGGTCTCCCAAAGATCTTAATGTTAATGGCTGGTCTAAAGACAACATTGATCCAGCAGCAAGGGCAAGGCCTCTGGCAGGCCTGGAACATCCTGGCACCTTGTAGGCCCTCTTTAGCATATGAAAACTCCACTGAAACCTCCCTTCCCCTCACCTTCCCCCAACAGCAGGGTACATAACCAACCACCCCTCACAACCCGGGCAGCAGCAGCTCTTCCTGCCCACGGGTCCTGTCCCCGTGCTTTAATAAACCACCATTTTGCACCAAAGATGTCTCAAGAATTCTTTCTTGGTCGTCGGCTCCGGACCTCAGCCCACCAAACCTCACCTAGGTTCTAGAACTTCATCACAGGGATCAGATCAGATTTGCTGTCTCATATGTCTCATTGGTTGCAGAAGTCAACAGCTATGGGGAAGAAACTTCACAGCTTAACATTTACTTTTGCCCACTTAAATTCCTATTTGGGGATAGAAAATTTAAAATTGTACACTATGCATACCATAGGATATTATCCAGCCTTAAAAAAGAAGGAAATCCTGCCATTCCAACAACATGGATGAATCTAAGGACATCATACTAAAGTAAAATAAGCGAGTAACATAGATAAATATTGCATGATCTCAGTTTTATGTGGAATCTCAAAAAAAAAAAAAAAAAAAAGACAAAACTAAAAGTAACAAAGTAGAATGGTGGGTACCAGAACTTGGAACATGTGTGAAAAGGGGATAGTTTTCAAAAAATGTATATTGGTAGTGTCTAGAGATGGTTAGAGGGGACCATGGAGAAATGACTGTAAATGAGTACAGATTTTCAGCTTTTGCAAAATGAAGAAAGTCTGGAGGTAGTGGTTATGGTGTACAAAACAAGAATATCTTTAATACTACTGAAACTTAGACTTAAAAATGGTGAAGATAGTATATTTTATGTTATGTGTAGTCTATCATAATAAAAATTGAAAAAAATGGGAAAAATGGAAAGGAAAAATATGTATGTTATATGAAACAAGAGATGTAGAGATCATATCTGAATGTTTCATACAGAAGACTATCATGGTGGACCTGGTATTGAAGGAGAGTAGATATGTACTGCAATGTGAAGTATTTTCAGTTCCTACAAATATCTCATATTATGATTAATTTAAGGCACAGATAATATTGCCAATAAAAAATCTCAGAACTACAATGTATATGAAGAGTGCTACTTTGTTGAGTTACACTCTGGAAAGAAGAGACTGTCTAATGTTTGTAACCAACCTCTTCTGCCTTGCCTCTAGCATATGAATTAAAGTTCTTTTCATTTCTTAGGACCTTAATAAGAAAAAGACCATAAAGAGAATAAGATCCCGACACTTTGACAGGAATTCAGTGACACTTCCTCAGAGCATGGCTTCCACCAATGACACCCAGTTCCATCCCCCCTTCTTTCACCTGCTAGGAATCCCAGGACTGGAAACTGTCCACATCTGGATTGCTTTCCCATTCTGTATCGTGTACCTGATTGCCCTCGTGGGGAACATCACCATTCTTTTTGTGAACAAGACCGAACACAGTCTCCAACATGTTCTACTTCCTGGCCGTGTTGTCTATGATCGATCTGGGTCTGTCCACATCCACCATCCCCAAAATGCTGGGCATCTTCTGGTTCAAACTCCAAGAGATCAGCTTTGGGGGCTGCCTTACTCAAATGTTCTTTATCCACATGTTCACAGGCATGGAGACTGTTCTCCTGGTGGCCATGGCTTATGACCGCTTTGTCGCCATCTGCAACCCCCTCCAGTACACCATGATCCTCACGCATAAAACCATTGGCATCCTGGCCTCTGTTGTTGTTGGAAGAAACTTAATTCTGGTGACTCCGTTTGTGTTTCTCATCCTGAGGCTGCCCTTCTGTGGGCATCATATCATCCCTCATACATACTGTGAGCACATGGGTCTTGCCCGGTTGGCCTGTGCACCCATCAAGGTCAACATTATCTATGGGCTCATGGTGATTTCCAACATCATTGTGGATGTGATCCTGATTGCCTCCTCCTATGTGCTTATCCTTCAAGCTGTTTTCCGCCTTCCTTCTCGGGACGCCCGCCTGAAGGCTCTCAATACCTGTGGTTCTCATGTCTGTGTCATGCTATGCTTTTACACACCAGCATTTTTTTCTTTTATGACGCATCGTTTTGGTCGAAACATCCCCCGCTATATCCACATCCTTTTGGCTAATCTCTATGTGGTTGTCCCACCTGCCCTGAATCCAGTCATCTATGGAGTCAGGACCAAGCAGATCCGAGAGAGAGTTGTGAAGATATTTGTACAGAAATAAGAGTTCTGTGACAACACTTGGAAAACATAGGCACATACCACCCACATTTTAATAATCTCACCTCTGTTTTAGATTTCCTTTAGAGTAGGTAGTAGTAGCCAGACTTTTATTTGCTACTGGAATTCCTTTAGAGTTGGCAGATAAGGCAACGTCACCTTTGCTGCCCACTCTGCTCACCCACCCCATGTAACTGGGCAAAGGGAAAGCGCTGATGGAAAAGGAAGGTGTTCTGGAGGCAGCAGTGGTTTGGGAGTAGAATGCCTGATAGGAAAGGGTGAGAACTCTCCCCATTACTCTGTGTCTTCTCTTTAGCTAAGCTTAGACCCTGAAGGGACACTGATCCAACAATGTCATTCTGTAGATGAAGAAAATAAAGTGCAAGCCATGGCTGAGTGACAATTTTTGAATAAGAACATCTGCTCCATAGATGTATATTCTGCATATTAATCCTCAAGCTTTGACTTCCTTCTCCAGAGTCATTACTCATTTGCATTTTAATGCTCCCTTTCTTGTTCTTGCTGTCATTCTTGCTCCCTTTCTTCTTTCTAATCTGATTCCTTCCATCTCCATCCCTTCCTCCCTCTCTCCCTTACTCTTTCTCCCTCCCTCTTCCTCCTGCCTTCTCTCCCTCTCTCTTTATCTCTTTCTATCTCATCATCACTGTTTCTCCAGTAAACTAAGTAACTGTGACTTGAAGAATGTGTGAGACTACAGCTTACATCTATCAAGGATAGATGATATTTTCTCACTTGACACTAAGTCATGTTAGATATCAATAATTGTATATGTTCTGTGTCTAGTTCCAATTGAATTCTACCTAATATTTATCTTGTATGTTGTATCATTTACCTTTAGATATAAAAGATTTCAGAAAATTTGGAAATAGAAATCAGAATCATTCCTTGGTTAAGCACAAAGGCAGTCTTGATATCAAGTTCAGAACAATCTCAGTATAATTTATTAATCCTGTGGATTTCCAATATGTATTTTCATTTCTAAGCTCCTGATATAGTAAGGGAATAGAGTTTGCTCTCCTTTAGCAGTATGTCATAGCTTTTAATATAAAAATATCACACTTCCTTGGTTAAGTTTATTCCTTAATATATATGTTATTATTTTTTGATGGTGTCGTAAATGGAATTTAGTTCTCAATTTCTTATTTAGATTATTCATTGCTAGTATATGGAAATACATCTGATTTCTGTATGTTAAAACTGTATTGTGTAACTTTGTTGAATTTATTTATTACCTCTAATACATTTTTTGGGTGTATTCTTTACAATATTCTTCACATAAGATTATATCATTTATAAATAGACATAGTTTACTCCTTCCTTTCATATTTGAATGAGCTTTTCTTGCCTAATTTCTCTAGCTAGAACTCCCAGTACAATGTTAGATAGTAATGTTGAAAGCAGGCATTCTTGTCTTGGTATGATCTTAGGGAGAATGTTTTCAGTCTTTCATCATTGAGTATGATACAAACTATAGTTTGTTGTTTTCCCCCCTAATGAATGCCCTTTATCATTTAAGGAAATTTTCTTTTATTCTTAGTTTATTGAGTATTTGAAAGGTTTCTAGGTTTTGTCATTTGTTTTTCTGCATCAGTTGAGAGGTTTATGTGCCTTTTTCTTTATTTCATTAATGTTAGGTAATATATTTATTGATTATCCTGAACCACCTTGCATTTCTGGGATAAACTACAATTAGTCATGGTATATGATCCTTTTACCATGCTGTTGCCTTTCATTTGCTAGTAGTTTGTTGATTTTTAAAAATTTATTTTCAGCATAACAGTATTCATTATTTTTTCACCACACCCAGTGCTCCATGCAATCTGTGCCCTCTATAATACCCACCACCTGGTACCTCAACCTCCCACCCCCCGCCACTTCAAACCCCTCAGATTGTTTTTCAGAGTCCATAGTCTCTCATGGTTGACTTCCCCTTCCAATTTCCCCCAGCTCCCTTTTCCTCTCTAACTCCCCATGTCCTCCATGTTATTTGTTATGCTCCACAAATAAGTGAAACCATATGATAATTGACTCTCTCTGCTTGACTTATTTCACTAGTTTGTTGATTTTTAAAAAAAATCTATATTCTTAGGGATATTTTTCTGTTGTTCTTTTGTGAGAAAAATTACATTCTGCAATGTAACGTCAACCCCAAACACCCCTTACTTTTGTGTGTGTGTGTGTGTGTGTGTGTGCGTGAGAGAGAGACAGAGAAGGAGAGAGATTGGGGGGGTGGAAATGGCTTCTTGAATGCATCAAGTATTTTCTAGTATAATGAACTGTATTCTGTATTTTAATATTATTTCTTCAAGGTCAGGCAGAGATGACAGATTAGGGATTTCTCAGGTCCTTCCTGGACATGTACATGGTCATTGCATGTATGTGGCTTTATAGTTTAGGAGTATTTGAGAACGTTGAAAAACTCTGTATGGTCAATACATTCCCCAATTTTTCCTTTTATGTCAGTCTCTTTTTAGGTCAAGGTATATGGTGTGTTGATTTGATGCATTTATATATTACAGTATGATTACCACCATAGTTTTTTCCTATCACATTACATAATTATCAATTTTTGGGGGGATGAGAACACTTAAGATATAGTCTTTTAGCAATTTCAAAGTATATAATATTGTACTGTTGACTAAAATAATTACTTCTTTCTGAGCTAGAATGAGAGAATCAAAATTGAACATAATAATAGAAAGTTTAAAAAAATGTTCTTTTGCATTTTATCAGAAATCTGGGCTTAGGGAGAAGAGGAGAAAAACTCACTAATGTGAAGTCAATAATTGCATCCACAACAGAAGTGTGCAAATATTGTGTCAGAAAGAATGGCTATACTTAGCGACACCCAGTTCCTTCCTTCTTCATTCCTCCTCTTGGGTATCCCAGGTTTGGAAGGTGTGCACATTTGGATTGGATTTCCCTTTTTCTTTGTGTATCTTGTTGCACTACTGGGGAATGCCGCTGTCCTGTTTGTGATCCAGACTGAACAGAGTCTCCATGAGCCCATGTACTACTTTCTGGCCATGTTGGACTCCATCGACCTGGGCTTGTCCATAGCCACCATCCCCAAAATGCTGGGCATCTTCTGGTTCAGGATCAGGGATATATCTTTTGAAGGCTGCCTTTCCCAGATGTTCTTCATCCATTTCTTCACTGCCATGGAGAGCATTGTGTGGGTGGCCATGGCCTTTGACCACTACATAGCCATTTGTAAACCCCTTCAGTATACCATGATCCTCACCAGCAAAATTATCAGCATCATTGGAGCCATTGCTATTCTGCGGAGCCTGTACATGGTGGCCCCACCGGTGGTTCTCCTCCTGAGGCTGCCCTTCTGTGGCCACCGTATCATCCCTCATACCTACTGTGAACACATGGGCATTGCCCGTCTGGCCTGTGCCAGCATCAAAGTGAACATTCTGTTTGGCCTTGGCAACATTTCTCTCTTATTATTGGATGTGCTGCTTATAATTCTCTCCTATGTCAGGATTCTCCATGCTGTGTTCTGCCTGCCTACCAGGGAGGCTCGACTCAAAGCTCTCAACACCTGTGGCTCCCACATTGGTGTTATCTTAGCTTTTTTCACACCAGCATTTTTCTCTTTCTTGACACACCGATTTGGCCACAATATTCCTCAATATATCCACATTTTTTTGGCCAACCAATATGTGGTTGTTCCACCGGCCCTGAATCCTGTAATCTATGGGGTCTGGACCAAGCAGATTAGGGAGCGAGTCCTGAGGGTTTTCCTCAACAAGACAGAGAGCTAACCAGTCAGAGGTCTTGGAAGGTCTGTGTTAGATTTCATGTTTCCTGCATTATAAAAAAGTAGAGTTACCTTATGTTTAACCCAGTAGTAAAGAGGAAAAATTGAGCAGGGGTGTTGAGAGAAGTATCATTATCATTGAATGGCAGGTTTTATATTTAAAGTTAATAATATGTAGGTTGATAATATCAGATCGGGACAATTGGATATCCACATGCAAAAAGATTAATTTAGATCCTTACATTGTGCCATAGAAAAATTAACCTATAATGGACCAGAGAGCTAAGGTACAAAAACCAAAATTAAAATTATTTGTAATATTGCTCACATAAAATTTTAGATCTGACAACAAAAGCAAGAAATATTTTTAAATGATTGATTGGGCTTCACTAAAATTAAAATAATATATATATATATTTTTTTCTTTGAAAGATACTAGCAATAGAATGAAAAAGGAAGCCATAAGATGAGAGAAAATTTTTACACCTCTTGTGGATGATAAAGGGCTTGTATAAAGATATACTAATAACTTTTGTAATTCAATTATAAGTGTCAAATTACTTGCTTTAAATAAAAAATACATACATTTGTTAAAACATAAATAACTAGTCAGTAAGTACCTTAAAATGCTTTATAATTCATCACTATGGATATGAATATTAAAACCATAGTGTTGAACATCAGCCCCTCTCTCTGCCCTATACAAACTTCCTTAAAGGCGTATTTCCTGAGAGTACTTCTCAGTGTATCTTCTATATGAAACTCTCCATCTCAGAAGCTATTTGAAACAAGTTGACAAAGATATTTATTTTTTTAATGTATTTTCAATATTTTTGTGTCATGCTTTATATTCAGTTTGCCCTTTTTTGTTTGTTTCTTTGTTTTGTTTTTTACTGGTTTCTGTTTTGTTTTATATTTCTGTCTGGACTTTTTAAAAATTTCCACTGCAGTTTTAATGAGTTAAGCATAAAGCTACTCCCACATGCTACTACACATAGTTTACAAATGCTTATGGGCCCAGCATGCTAGTTTGCTTATATCTTTCCTTGGTAGCTTTATTTTTATTTTTTAAAGTTTTTACTTAAATTCCAATTACTTAATATACATTGTAATATTTGTTTCAGGTGTATAATATAGTGATTTAACATGTCCATACAACAAACTGTGCCCTGCTACTTACTCCCCATAACCTATTTAGCCCATACCCCCAGCCAGCTACCTTTTGGTAACCATTACTTTGTTCTCTATAGATAAGAGTCTATTTCTGTGATACAGGCGCCTTGATGTTTATAGCAACATTATCTATAGTAACCAAATTATGGAAAGAGCCCAAATGTCCATAAATTTATTAATGGATAAAGAAGTTGTGGTACCTATTGTTTCCTGTGTTGTTGATTCTAACCATTCTGGAGGTTGTGAGGTGATATCTCATTGTGGTTTTCATTTGCATTTCTCTAATGATAAGCTATGATGAGTATCTTTTCATGTGGTTATTGTCCATTTGTATGTGTTCTTCTTTGGATAAATGTCTGTATTTTCTGCCCATTCTTAAATTGAATTTTTGTGTGTGTATGTGTTGAGTTGTATAGCTTTTTTATATATTTTGGATATTTAACTCTTATGGGATATATCATTTGCATCCCATCCAGTAGGTTGCCTTTTTGTTTTATTGATGGTTTCTTTTGCTTGCTTAAATAAATGGTGCTGGGAAGTTTGAAAAAATTATAAAAAAGAATGAGACTGGACCACTTTCTGACACCATACACAAAAATAAACTCAAAGTGGGTGAACACCTAAATGTGAAAATTAAAACCCAAAAACTCTTAGACAAGACCATAGGCAGTAATTTCTTTGACATTGGCTATAACAACATTTTTCTAGATATGTCTCCTAAGAGAAGGGAAACAAAACCAGAAAGTAAATCTTTGAGATTGCATCAAAATAAAAAGCTTTTGCATAGTAAAGGAAACCATGTAGTTTGAATGAGATTATGTCTTTTTTAAATGAAATTAGTCTTTCTATATCTTTTTAAATTTTTTTAAAATTTATTTATTTTCAGAAAAACAGTATTCATTATTTTTTCACCACAACCAGTACTCCATGCAATCCATGCCCTCTATGTCCCACATCTCCACCACTTCAAATCTCTCATATTGTTTTTCAGAGTCCATAGACTCTCATGATTCACCTCCCCTTTCAATTTACCCCAACTCCCTTCTCCTCTCTAACACCCCTTGTCCTCCATGATATTTGTTATGCTCCACAAATAAGTGAAACCATATGATAATTGACTCTCTCTCTGCTTGACTTATTACACTCAGCATAATCTCTTCCAGTCCCGTCCATGTTGCTACAAAAGTTGGGTATTCATCCTTTCTGATGGAGGCATAATACTCCATATTATGAAAATAAATATGTAACAGAAATCCTTTAAAATACTGCTTCTATATCATTTTCCATTTCCTTATCTCACATGAGACAAAGCGGCTTGGTTACTTATTACTGTTTAATCAACTTTCTGTTTAGAGGCATGAAGGCATGAAATAAGCTAACTCTTGTTTCATTTATTCTTCTCCTACCCCCTTAAGCCCACATGTTGCTGGGGGGAGAGGGTTTGGAAGAAGGGGGGTGGGGTTATGGACATTGGGGAGGGTATGTGCTATGGTGAGTGCTGTGAAGTGTGTAAACTTGGTGATTCACAGAACTGTACCCCTGGGGATAAAAATATATGTTTATAAAAATAAAAAATTAAAAAAATAAGAACGTTGTAAAAAATATATTATATGTTTATTAAAAATAAAAAATAAAAGGAAATAAGCTAACTCATCTCATAAGTTTTATTGACTGGGAACTCAGAAAGGTTAATCTTAGGCTGTTCCCTGCTTCATACTGTTTAGGATCTCAGATTTAATCATTCAGATTTCTGAAAGTGACCCATATGACTGGTAGCTAAAACTAGAGGGTTTTCAAGTAATTTCAACTCTCATGTCTGTCTGGCTTCTAGGCCAGGATAGTTGGAGGGCTCAACTAGGACTCTTGTCCAGAGAATCTACATGTGGTTTCTTCAGTATGGTGGTCTAAGGATCTCCTTTCTTTCAAAGGTCCAAACAAGTAGTTTTCTCAGTAGCATAAGATGGAAGTTTCATGGTCTATTAAAACCAATTCTGACAAATTACATAGCACTGCCTTCACCATACTGTATTGTTTTAAACAGCCATCTGCCTCCTCAGAGGCAGATGAGTGTAGTGTCAGTATTTTTTAAAGAGCACAGGCCACCCTTTCATAATAAAATGCTCAGCAAACTAGGACCATAAAGGACCATAAAGGACATTTATGAAAATTCCACAGCTAATGTATTCAGGGATAAAAGGCTGAATAGTTTTCCCCTAACATTAGGGGGTGAGTGTAGTGTCAGTATTTTTTAAAGAGCACAGGCCACCCTTTCATAATAAAATGCTCAGCAAACTAGGACCATAAAGGACCATAAAGGACATTTATGAAAATTCCACAGCTAATGTATTCAGGGATAAAAGGCTGAATAGTTTTCCCCTAACATTAGGAACAGGAATACTAAGAATGAGAACAGAATGCTTGTTCTCATTCTTGGTATTCAACATAGTACTGAAAGTTCTAGCCAGAGCAATTACCAATACGTACAAAAAATCCATTAGAGTGAATGGTCACATTAACATATTCATATTTATCTATAATAAAATATTCAGCAAAATTTCAAGAAAAAATGAAACACACAAAACCAATAAATATATTTCTGAACACTCTCAATGGGGAATACAAAAAGTAAAAAACAATTCCCTTTATATTAACATTAAAAGAATAACATACTCAGAAACACATTTAACCAAAATTTGCACAATGAAAATGATAAAACATTGATAAAGAAATGATAGAACTAGACAAGCAGTGAGTAGGGAGCCTGATTCAGGGCTCCAACACAGGAGCCAGAGATCACAGCATGAGCTGAAGTCAGATGCTTAACCAACTAAACCAACCAGGTGCTCCACTAGGACCTCCTCTTGACTCTCCCAAGCACTATATCAAGGACACAGACAGCCTTCTATACTACCAGAAATGTTTGGATTATTATAAAAAATTGTCATGCCCTGGGGACAAGATGGCGGACCTGTGCCCTAAAGATTACCTACCAAAGAACTCTGATCACCTATGAAATCAGCCTGAGATCAGAATTATACACATCTGGATCTCTACAGGGGCAGAAGACGCCAGTGGGCAGGTAAAGTGGAGTGGGAACGGCAGAATGAGAATGGAAGATAAACAAAAGGGGGAGGGAGCCACCAGAGGTGATCAGTTGGAAAGTAATACCCCTAATACGAGCGAGAGTGCCCTGCGTCTGGGGACCAGCATTAACTTGGAGACTGACTGAAACACTCCAAAAGAACAAAGGATCGCAGGGGGAAATTGTGGGAATCAAGGCGGCTAGGGACAGGGGCTTAAGTCCCCGGTCCCAGGACAGCCTCCCCTGGTGCTGAGCCAGAGAGAGTGTGGCGGAGAAACCAGATTGGTCCCTTAGCCGCCAGCAGGCACGAGATTGTGTGGCCTCTGGCTCCTGTGAGGGGTTGGGAGGCACACCAGATGGTAGAACGTGTGAGCCCTGCAATAGAGCCGGAGATGCGCATGCCCCTCATGCTCCCCTGAGAGAGGTACAAAGGCCCACCTGGTGCTCTTTGACTCGTGCCATTGGTTCAGAGCCTAAGACATGCGCCCCAAAATCTACCCTGAGAGAGGTGCACAAAGGCCCAGCCTGGTGCTTTCGGACCTAAGCCCATTCTCAGAGCCTGAGACCGCCCATGACCCACAGCCTCCCCTGAAAGAGGTGCGCTCAAGCGGGGTGCTCTTAGACCCAGAAGACCAGGCACTCCCAGCCCAGGCCAGCTGGAAAATCTCAGTGTGTGATTGCTGCTTGGAACCTCTCTGGCAGTCTGGAGCTGCCCAGATAGCTGTTGCTGCCCTGGTTTTGGGTACAAGCAGAAGATACTGCATCCCCAGGGATCGCGACTCGGAACCTGCTCTACCAGCGGCCAAGGGGAAATTTATATGGGGTTTGAAACACCCAAAGAAGAATAAACTGAGGCTTCTCTCTGAGAGGGAGGTCAAGGTGCCCTTTGCTTTCCTCTAAACCTACAAAAACCATCAAAAGCGGTCAAGGCGAGAGAAAAAAAAAAGTGAACAAACATAAAAACCTCCAGAGAACAAAAGCCTGAAAAAAAAGTTTCCTCAGAGCCCACCCCCTTGAGAGGAACAGAAGGACTTAACTCAGGGAACATCATTGACAGAAAACCCACGTGGCAGGCCCCTCCCCCAGAAAACAAACCAAGAAAGAAAAAAAAAAAAGACTACAAGAGAACCACCACCACTACTTCATAGGACAACTTTTATTTTTAATTTGTTCCCACTATTCTGGCTCATTTTTTTATATAGATAATTTTTTAACCTATTTACCATCACAGTGAGCTGTCCAGTACATCAAATTCCATAAGAGCCTTCTAACCTGAACTTTTTGATACATACACCTGTGTTTCTCTGTTGCATTTCTATTTTTTGAATTTCTTTTTTTAATTTTAGTTTAGTTTAGTCTAGTTTATTCCTTTTTTATTTTTATTTTCTAATATTCATATAGAGTTAAACTTCAAAGTAATCCCCTTTCCACAATCAATACTACTCCTATAGGTAAACCAATTTTTAATCCCCCTTTATCTTAGGAAAGTTGAGTCCTTTAACAAAGATATCAAGATACATCCAGGAAGAATCAAAACAACCTTCCTCGCCCACACTGAGAATTTATAACCACTCTTCCATCTTTTTCTTCCACCACTGTTTCTGTGTTTTTGTGTTTGTCCTGATAGTATATAAATCTTAAACTTGGGGTTCTTTTTGATGAGGTTCTTCTTTTATTTGCATATTTTTATCAGTCTTTTTGTTGGTCTGTTTTTGTTTGTGTACTTCATAAAATTTACCTTGGGACCCATTTGGGCTGAACCTTCTCTTTCATCTTCCCTTTCTTTCCTGTCCCTCTATCTCTCTCTCTCTTTTTCTTTTTCTTTTCTTTTTCTCTCATTTGGGTGGGGAATCCTGATTGCTCAGAAGTGTTCCAGGGTGCACCCTGACTGCACCAAAGTTGATACATCCAGCTACATCTGTTCAGTCATCTCACCAAAATGACTAGGAGGAGGAATGCCCAACAGAAGAAAAATACAGAGGATGGACCTTCTGCAACAGAGCTAATGGCTATCAACATAGACAAAATGTCAGAAAGAGAATTCAGGCTAACAATTAAACAGGCAACAGCTAGGTTGGAGAAAGCCATGGATGACCCAATGGAATTGATTAGAGTCGAGCTGAAAACGACCAGACAGGATGTTCACAATGTTAGGGCAGAGCTAAAAGCTACCAGGGATGAGGTTCACAATGCTCTCAATGAGTTCCAATCTAATCTAAATTCTCTCAAAGCTAGGGTAACTGAGACAGAAGATAGAATTAGTGATCTGGAGGACAAACAGATAGAGAGAAAGGATCAAGAGGAAGCCTGGAACAAACAGCTTAGAAACCACAAAAACAGAATCAGGGAAATAAATGATGCCATGAAACGTTCCAAGGTCAGAATTATTGGAATCCTGAGGGGAGGGGAAATAAAGAAATCTAGAAGATATAGTGGAACAAGTTCTTCATGAAAAATTTCCCAATCTTGTGAATGGGACCAGCGTTCATGTACTAGAGGCCGAATGGTCTCCACGCAAGATTATAGATTCCAGAAAAACATCAAGGCACCTGATAGTCAAATTGAGGAGTCATAATTGTAGATATAATCTCTTGAAAGCTTCTAGGACAAAGAGGTTCCTTACTTACAGAGGAAAGCCCATCAGAATAACGTCAGACCTGTCCACAGAGACCTGGCAAGCCTGAAAGGGCTGGCAAGATATATTCAGGGCACTGAATGAGAAGAACATGCAGCCAAGAATACTTTATCCAGCAAGAATAACATTCAAAATGGATGGAGAGATAAAGAGTTTCCAAGACCGGCAAGGCTTAAAAGACTATGCAACCACCAAGGTGACACTGCAGGAAATATTAAGGGGGGTTCTATAAAAGAGGAAAAATCCTAAGAATAGCATTGAACAGAAATATAGGGACAATCTACAGAAAGAAAAAAGACTTCAAAGGTAACACGATGTCATAAAAAACGTATCTATCAATAATTACTCTCAATGTGAATGGCCTAAATACTCCCATAAAATGGCACAGGGGTTGCAGACTGGATAAAACGACAGGACCCATCCATATGTTGTCTACAAGAGACCCATTTTGAACCTAAAGATACACCCATACTGAAAGTGAAGGGATGGAGAAGCATCTTTCATGCCAATGGTCCTCAAAAGAAGGCCGGGATAGCGATTCTCATATCAGATAAATTAGATTATAAACTAAAGACTGTAGTCAGAGATCCAGAAGGACACAACATCATTCTTAAAGGGACTATCCACCAAGATGATCTAACAATTGTAAATATCTATGCCCCCAATATGAGAGCAGCCAATTACATAAGAAAACTGTTAATCAAGATAAAGAGTCATATTGATATGAATACACTAATAGTAGGACATCTTAACATGCCTCTCTCAGAAATAGACAGATCATCGAAGCAGAAAATCAATAAAGAAACAAGAGCATTGAATGACACATTGGACCAGATAGACCTCATAAATATATACAGAGCATTCCACCCGAAAACAACAGAATATTCATTCTTCTCAAGTACACATGGAACCTTCTCCAGAATAGACCACATACTGGGTCACAAATAAGGACTCAGCTGATACCAAAAGACTAAGATTATTCCCTGCAGATTCTCAGATCACAATGCTTTGAAACTAGAGCTCATTCACAAGGAAAAGTTTGGAAGGAACTCAAACACCTGGAAGCTAAAGACCACCTTGCTTAAGAATGCTTGGGTCAACCAGGAGATCAAAGAAGAACTGAAGCAATTCATGGAAACCAATGAGAATGAAGACACTTTGGTCCAAAACCTATGGGATACAGCAAAGGCGGTCCTAAGGGGGAAGTACATAGACATCCAAGTCTCTCTCAAAAAAACTGAAAAATCCAGAACACAGCAGCTGTCTCTACACGTTAAAAAGCTGGAGAACCAACAACAAATCAAACCAACTCCTCCAAAAATAAGAAAGGAAATAATAAAGATTAGAGCTGAGAACAATGAGGTAGAAACCAGAGATACAGTAGAACGTATCAATGAAACTAGAAGCTGGTTTTTTGAAAGAATCAATAAGATTGATAAACCATTGGCCACACTAATCCAAAAGAAAAGAGAGAAAGCCCCAGTTCATAAAATTATGAATGAAAAGGGAGAGATCACAGCTAACACTAAGGAAGTAGAAACAATCATCAGAAGTTATTATCAACAGTTATATGCCAATAAGCTAAGAAACCTAGATGAAATGGATGCATTCCTGGAAAACTATAAACTCCCAAAATTGAACCAGGAAGAAATTGACAACCTGAATAGACCAATATCTAGTAACGAGATTGAAGCAGTGATCAAAAACCTCCCAAAAAACAAGAGCCCAAGACCTGATGGATTCCCTGGGGAATTCTACCAAACTTTCAAAGAAGAAATAACATCTACTCTCCTGAAGGTGTTTCAAAAAATTGAAGCAGAAGGAAAATTTCCAGACTCTTTCTATGAAGCCAGAATTACTCTGTTCCCCAAACCAGGCAAAGACCCTATGAAAAAGGAGAATTTCAGACCAATGTCACTGATGAATATGGATGCTAAGATTTTCAACAAGATCCTAGCAAACAGGATCCGACAGAACTTTAAAAAGATTATCCACCATGACCAACTGGGATTCATTCCTGGCTTACAAGGATGGTTAAACATTCACAAATCAATCAATGTGATAGAACAAATTAATAAGAAGAGAGAAGAACCACATCATCCTCTCAATTGATGCAGAAAAAGCATTTGACAAAATCCAGCATCCGTTCCTGACTAAAATGCTTCAAAGTATAGGGATAGAGGGAACATTCCTGAACTTCATCAAATCTATCTATGAAAGACCCACAGCAAATATCATCCTCAATGGGAAAAAGCTTGCAGCCTTCCCGTTGAGATCAGGAACAAGACAAGGATGCCCACTCTCACCACTCTTGTTCAACATAGTATTAGAAGTCCTAGCAACAGCAATCAGTCAACAAAGAGAAATAAAAGGTATCCAAATTGGCAATGAAGAAGTCAAACTCTCTCTCTTTGCAGATGACATGATTATTTATATGGAAAACCCAAAAGACTCCATCCCCAAACTACTAGAACTCATACAACAATTCATCAACATAGCAGAATACAAAGTCAATGTACAGAAATCAGTGGCTTTCTTATACACTGATAATGAAAATACAGAAAGGGAAATTAGGGAATCAGTTCCATTTACTATAGCACCTAGAACCATAAGATACCTGGGAATAAACCTAACCAAAGAGGTAAAGGATCTGTACTCGAGGAACTACAGAAAACTCATGAAAGAAATTGAGGAAGACACAAAAAGATGGAAGACCATTCCATGCTCTTGGATTGGAAGAATAAACATTGTTAAAATGTCTATACTGCCTAGAGCAATCTATACTTTTAATGCCATTCCGATCAAAATTCCACCAGTATTTTTCAAAGAGCTGAAGCAAATAATCCAAAAATTTGTATGGAATTAGAAGAGACCCTGAATAGCTAAGGAAATGTTGAAAAACAAAAATAAAACTGGGGGCATCATGTTACCTGATTTCAAGCTTTACTACAAAACTGTGATCACCAAGACAGCATGGTACTGGCATAAAAACAGACACCATAGACCAGTTAGAACAGAGTAGAGAGCCCAGATATGGACCCTCAACTCTATGGTCAATTAATCATCGACAAAACAGGAAGAAATATACAGTGGAAAAAAGACAGTCTCTTCAAGAAATGGTGCTGGCAAAACTGGATAGCTATATGTATAAGAATGAAAATCGACCATTCTCTTACACTGTACACAAAGATAAACTTGAAATGGATAAAAGACCTCAATGTGAGACAGGAATCCATTAGAACCCTAGAGGAGAACATAGGTAGTAACCTCTTCAATATCAGCCACAGCAACTTCTTTCACTTGTGCTCTCTATCTGTCAAAAAAAAAAAAAAAAAAAAAAAAAAAAAAAAATCTTAAAAAAAAAACCTTAAAAAAAAAAAAGAAATGATAAAACTAAGTAACACATCCTTTGTCCGTAGATTGAAGACTTAATATTATAAGATGGCAATATTCTCCACAACAATCTATAGATTCAATGCAATTGCTATTAAAATTTCAATAACCTTCTTTGGAGAATTAGAAACTCAGATCTTAAAATTCTTATTGAATTGCAAGGAATGCCAAATAGTCAAAATAATCTTTAAAAAAAAACCCAGAAAACAAACAAACAAACAAACAAAAAAACAAAGTTGAAAGATTCACACTTCCTACAAAGCTTTGGAATAATGCATTGTGATGCTGGTGTAAGGATAGACATACAGATAAAAGGAGTAGAGATTAAATTTAAGGAAGAGTCTCAAGTACATATAGTCAGATATCTGTGTTCATAGCAATTTAAAAGAGGGACAAATAATTTTTTTTTTAAAAATCATAATGGACGGACACCTGGGTGCTTCAATAGGTTAAGTGTCTACCTTCTACTCAGATCATGAACTCAGGCTGCTGGGATCAAGCCCCGCACTGGCCTTCCTGCTCAGTGGGGAGTCTTCTTCTTCTCCCAACCCTGTTCATGTTCTCTTTTCCTCTCAAAGAAATAAATAAATTCTTTAAAAAAATGGTAATGGAGAAACCAGATATCCACATGCAAAAGAATAAAGTTGGACCTTTACCTCATATTACATACACAAAGAGAATGAAATTGAATCAAAGACCTAAATACCAAAATGATAAATATGAAAATATTAGAAGAACAAAAAAAGACTAAGCTTTTGTGACCTTGAATTTGGCAATACTTAATTAGATATAATGATAAAAATAAGAAATAAGAGAAGTTGGATTTCATCAAAATTTAAAAAGTACATGAAATGACACCTCAAGAGAGTAAAAAGAGAAACTGTAAAGTGGGATAGGATGTTTGTAAACCATATATTTGGAAAAAGTCTAGTACCCAGAATATATAAACTACTCTTCCACGTCAACAACAAAAATATAAGCAACTTGATCAGAAAATGGGCAAAAAGCTTGAATAGACATTTCATTAAATAGAATATGTAAATGGCCAATATGCCCTTGAAAAGGTACTCAGTAACATTGGTCATTAGTGAAATATAAATCAAATAAATGAGATTTCACGAGATATACAATGAAAGCTATAATAATGATTTTTTAAGATACAAAATAAGCAAGTATTGACAAGGATGTGGAGAAGTGGGATTCCTCATATACTTTTGTTTGGAATGTAAAATAGTGCAGGTGCTGTGGAAAATAACTGAGTAATTCCTCTAAAATTCAAATTTATACTTACATAGGACCCATGAATTCTATTCTGGGATATACACTTGGAAGAATTGAAAACAGGCATCTGAAAAAAGAAAAGAAAAGAAAACTAGCATCTCAACAAAAACTTCCATACTAATGTTTTTTTTTTTTAAAGATTTTATTTATTTATTTGTCAGAGAGAGCAAGCACAGGCAGACAGACAATCAGAGTCAGAGGGAGAAGCAGGCTCCCTGCGGAGCAAGGAGCCTGACGTGGGACTCGATCCCAGGACGCTGGGATCATGACCAGAGCCGAAAGCAGCTGCTTAACCAACTGAGCCACCCAGGCGTCCCACCATACTAATGTTTTTAATGGTACTACTTACGATAGCTAAAAGGTAGAAACAACTCAAGTGTTCATCAGCTAAAGAATGGATAAACAATATGTAGTATAACAATAGAATTGAATAATATTCAGCTATAAAAATTAATGAAATACTGGCATATCTTGCTACTCGTATGAACCTTAAGACATTATGGAAAGTATAAGAAGCCAGATACAAAAGGCCACACATTGTAAGAAACCCATAATAGGAAAATTCACAGTGATGAAAAGCAAATCAATGGTTTCCATTGCCTGGGGAAAAGGTGGAAATATGCAATGGCTGCTTCATGAGTACAGGGTTTCCTTTTGAAAGTGATAAAAAATACTCTGGAACTAGATAGTGGTGATTGGAGCAAAACATTGGATATGTTCTAAATGTCACTAATGATAAAGTTCATGTGTATTTTCCTACAATACAAATAACAACACAGTCTACCTTCTGGCCACATTATTTATATTCCTCGTTCATGTAAAAACAAATGAACAGAAGTTTCTATCCCATTATACTATCATGCTTAGTCTCAAGGTACATTATCTCACCAGTTTCAGATGCACCTGAGACTCTGTATTTTGCTTCATTGAGTATGATTTATCTTTATATAGAGACCTGTGAATTCATGCAGAAAGTATCCTGCACTATACACATTCAACATACAATAATGAAATAGGCACAGCATAAACATATGAGCTATTGCCAACTCAATAAAGGGAAATGAGAGGGACACAGTAATCACTGGCCCATAGCCATGGAGAATGTGTTTGCTGTTATTGTTCTGGAAGTGATGCCTTATTGCACTTGGTTTTACCTCTGGGCTCTTCATCCCACCATAAGAGTCATACTTCCCTTTTTAATATAATGTAGCTCATGTTGCCTCTTTGGTAAATGTTTTCCACTTCCTTCTTGTTTGTCAAAATTCAGTTGTCCAATGTCTTCTTTTTCTTTAGTACTATTTCTTTCTTATTCATTCCAAGATGGTCTAAGTTCTTTAAAATTTTGTGGGTTTCTTGTGTGTCAGTTTATAAATTTGGTCCATTAAACAAAAGCTGTAACTAGAATTCCCTTCAAGATACATCTTTCTTTACTTTAGACCTTCTATGAGGCTTCTTTAAGGGTACTGCTATTAAGGTTTTAGTAGCTTTACAGATTTTTTTGAATTAACATATAATGTATTGTTTGTTTCAGGGGTACACGTCTGTGATTCATCAGTCTTACACAATTCACAGCACTCACCGTAGCACATACCCTTCCAAGTATCTATCACCCAGACACACCATCCCTCCCACCAACTCTCCCCTCCAGCAACCCTCAGTTTGTTTCCTGAGATTAAGAGTCTCTTATGGTTTCTCTTCCTCTTTGGTTTCATCTTGTTTCATTTTTCCCTCCCTTCCCCTATGATACTCTGTCTTGTTTCTAAAGTTCCTCAGATAAGTGAGATACTATGATAATTGTTTTTCTCTGATTGACTTATTTTGCTTAGCATAATACATTCTAGTATACACTTGCAAATGGCAAGATTTCATTTTTAATGGCTGCATAGTATTCCCTATATATATATGTATGTGTGTGTGTGTGTGTACTATACATAAATAGAGGGAAAAAGCATATATATATATAGATGTATATCTATATATATATGCTTTATATCTATATATATATATGCTTTTTCCCTCTATTTATGTATAGTACACACACACATATAGATATATATATAGATATATATCTATATCTATATATATATCTCTCTATATATATATCTCCCAAATCGTCTTTATCCATTCATCTGTTAATGGACATCCAGGCTCTTTCCATAGTTAGGCTATTCTGGATATTTCTGTTATAAACATTTGGGTGCATGTGCACCTTCGGATCACTACATTTGTATCTTCGGGATAAATGCCGAGTAGTGCAATCTTTACAGATTAATAAAGAGAGTCGGTCAGGCATATCCTTAATATCCTGTCAGAAATGATGTATGAGAAACTAACGTAAGTGTTTCAGATCTTAAAAATTTTATAGTCATACTCTTAGTATGATCTTTGGCTTGGAGCTCTTTCTTATTTTGAGAATGCTTTGTAGTGAGGAGAGTGGAAGAATGAAAATAGACTTGATTTTAAAAACCAGTACATCCCTATTTTCTCTAAATTTTGTTTGAAAACCAAATCATCTCATCTTTAACTCCTCTCTCTATTCAGATTTTATTATATATAGCTAAAAGAAACTACCTGGCCCTTCTGACATTCTGCCTGGAAATCTCTTTGGCCAAACCCACTAGTTTACTATAAATATATTTTTTTAATTTTCCCATTTTACTGAATGCAACAGTTTGACCAAATTTTATATCTCTATATAGAAAAGATCCTTTTTACCTAAACTTTCAATTCTGTCTTCCTCACTTTTCTTCTGCCCTCACCACCAGTCTTCTTAAGGCCCATCAGTCTTCCTCCCTATGCACAGCTCTCAAACCAATGACACATGTTTTTAGATTTTAATAAGATGGAACCTGGTTAAAGGTAGTAAATTTTCTCTTGTTTTTTTTTTTTTTATTCTTGTGTATAAATTATCCTGAAACTTAATGGTATGAAGCCAAGAAATTATATATTTTAATATGTTCATAGGTTTTATAGGTCAGGAATTCAGAAAAAGCATACCAGGGAAAGTTCTTTATTTTCTTTACAAAACATGGAGTATCAGCTGGGATATCTAAAATGGATAAAACTCCTTTAAAGAACTGCAACAGGTGGAGTAGGCGACCCTAAGCTGGTCTTTTTACTTTGATGTCTGGAGCCCAGGCTAGGAAAGTGAATGTATGGGCTCAGCTAACACTCTTGTACGGAGCTAAGCTCTGTAAGTTTCCTTATATCTGAGTGGCTTTCCTCTGCCCTGGTCATTGACTCCTTTCCCTGCTCCTGTAATCATTCAACAACTAGTGGGGTAACGATGAGTAAGAAGTTGGGCTCACTTTATTGAACTTCCTTCTTTCCTGAATCTTGTCTCTTCATACCTTTGTTGCTTTAATCTGGTATTTTTTTTTAAGATTTTTATTATTTTTATTTAGTTGAAAGAAAGTGAGAGAGGGAGAGAGCAGAGCAGGGGGCAGCAGCAGACAGAGGGGGAAGGAGAAGCAGGCTTTCTGCTGAGCAGGGAACCTGATGTGGGGCTCGATCCCAGGATTCTGGGATCATGACCTGAACTGAAGGCAGACACTTAACCAACTGAGCCACACAGGTGCCCCTTAATCTGGTCTTCCATCAAAATAGGTCATGAGGAGTAGGGCAAAGGAATTACAGACACATCAGATTTAAGCTATAACACAGATGATGTAGAAGAGCAAGGGCAGACTGATGGAACATGTCATTGAAGAAGGCAGCTGATAATCATCTTAACAGCTCAAGTATTAATCAGGAGCTTAGACTTTTAATTTGGAAAGCAGAAAAGATCTAGAATCTCATTGGAAAGAAAGAGTAGATGACTCTTGCCCCATAGTTCCAATGAAAGTGGGAAGGTCTATTACAACTCTCCAGTGAATATCACAGTCGATACCAAGAACCCAGGGACAGCTCAATATACAGCTCGATCTCCCTGGAAGCCAGGCAGCTGCATCAATATAAATGCATATTCCTTGCCTAGGAAAGTGTGGACTTAAAGAAATAACAGATGATGTTTCCAGAGTCTGTCCTCTCAGAGTCATTTGGAAAGCAAGGTAAAGCTGTATTGTCCTTGGTTAGAGCTGTGGGAAATAGCATGACAAATGGGGAATGAGTTTATGCTAACCCAGAATAAGGAGGGGGAAGGAAAGTAAGTGCATAAAAATACAGATAAATATAAGAAATACATAAATACAGGAAAAAGGATAAAGAGAATACACAGACAAGCTTTGGACATTACAAATTTTATACTCATAAACTGTAATGGCCACAGACATTCCTACATGTACATTTATCTCTTTGCATTTATAGTCCCACGCATGCCACCCCAGGTGACATGCAAAAGAAAACTCTGTATCAGCTCAGCTACTTTTTCTCACCTTATATACTAGGGACCAAATATGAACATCTAGAGATCAAGGACCATGGTCTCTTGGTAACTGGCACATTGCCAGGCCTAATAAATTAGATAAACAGGTATGTTTTTAACAATGGAATTCACACATGAAACATCATGAAGCATAATTATGCATGCTGGTAGGGTTCGTTTCATTTTGTTTTGTTTTATTTTGAATAGGACCTAAGACCAAGGTGAAAAGGTAGCTGAGAAATGGGACAGCATGTGGGTAGTTCTTATTATTTCAGAGTAGTGTATGCCATGGGACTGGGGTTAGACATAGATAAGATAAAAAGGCGAACAGCAGAGTTCCTCAACCTTGGCACTACTGATATTTTGGGTCAAGTTACTCTCTCTCTCTCTCTGTTCTAAGAGGGGGGCTGTTCTGGGCACTATGGGATGTTAGCAGCATCTCTGTCATGTACCCATTAGACACTGGTAAAAATTCCCTCAAGTTCTGACAGTCAGAAAAGTTTCCAGACATTGCCAAGTATACCCTAGAGGAGAAGATGGCTGCTGGTTGCAAAACACTGGACTAAAGAATCATTCCTCCTTTCCTTATCATTTAAAGGACATGAAATGGTGTTTATGTGTGTAGGGAAATGTGAGTGGGTAGGTGACGGCTGTGAAATATGGTTAAGTAACGAGTAACATGATACAGAAGTGAGACAACGTCTGGTATAATTCATTTCAGAACATTAGAAATCAGAACATTAGAAATTCAGTCTCCAAGAGGAGAGGCTGGGGCCCAGTCTCATCACTGTACCTGGCAAAGATTTGGGAATATGTGAATGTATAGCAATAGACTAGGTCAACATATATTTATGAAATAAAGAAGTGACTGGTTGGCTAACTGATTTGGAAATGTGACTCTTAAAGCACTCAGGAGGGTACCAACTTGAAGGAGGTTAATGCTCCTGGAAAATCAGGGCTCAGAAAGAGATAAGCTTCCTTCTTTGGATCTAAAAATAAAATAATCCACAATCTCATGCTCTAGTGCATTTGAGTGGCCCCAATGCTTTTCATTTAAAGATAGAACCATTATTCTCCAAAGTCTGGAAAAGGTTGCTAAAAGGGCCACAGAGCCCATGTCTTAAATGGTAAACCAGTGAACTCACCCTATGAGGTAGGGCCAGTAATAATTTTGATTATTATGTTTATTATTATGTTTTTATTAGTATGGTCTCAAAACATACAAGTCTCTCTCTACCTAGAGTAAACTTTTTATGCATGTCCTTCCTGTGTACAAAGTCGCCCTTGATCCATTTTACTGCCTCCATAGAGTTTCTTTTGTCTTAGTCATACCCATAGCATTTGCTCTATTTTTCTACCATAATGCCACATTTTATTCAGATTTCATCTTTTCATTTGTATTTACCTCACTCTACTGTGAAAGCATCATTCTGGTCTTATACAAATTTTCTTTTCTTTTCCTTTCTTTCTTTCTTTCTTTCTTTTTTTTTTTTTTTAAGATTTTGTTTATTTATTTGACAGAGAGAGATCACAAGAAGGCAGAGAGAGAGAGGAGGAAGCAGGCTCCCTACCAAGCAGAGAGTCAGATGTGGGACTCAATCCCAGGACCCTGAGATCATGACCCGAGCCAAAGGCAGAGGCTTAACCCACTGAGCCACCTAGGCCCCCCTTATTCAAATTTTCTATCTAAATTTCTATTCCAGTTTATCCCTTCTTTCTGCCACTTCTAACAGGCCAGGGGACCACTTTCTTTGCTAGAGGCTGTGATAATGCTTTTTCTTTGCATCTATTTCTGATGAGTACTACTCAAGTATGAACCCCTCCAATTTCCAGCCATTGATACTCAGAGTCTAACATTTTCACATTGTTTTCATTTTATCTACCACATCATTTTATCTCAGGAAGTTACCCAATAAAGGACGCTTCCTGTTTTCTTAAAATATTAATTCAGAATAAATAACTGCAATATTTTGCTGCTCAAGGTAGTTACTATATACAAAATACTGTAATAAATTCCTTTTTATTTAGTCCTTAAAAGGAAATATCCTCTTTCTCTGCTTGACTCTTAATCTCACAAAACAAACTGAGGGTTGCTGGGGGGAGGGGGGTTGGGAGAAGGGGGTGGGATTATGGACATTGGGGAGGGTGAGTGCTTTGGTGAGTGCTGTGAAGTGTGTAAACCTGGTGATTCACAGACCTGTACCCCTGGGGATAAAAATATATGTTTATAAAAAATAAAAAATTTTAAAAAAAGGGAAATATCCAGGAAGATCAAGATCTGGAACAGAGGACAATTTGTTGGACTTTAATTTCAAAGGTGTTCAAAGTAATACTCTCTTTTCCTTGTATAAATAGGAATAGATAGGATTTGAATGGGTGTATCTCAAAAAATTAGAAGCTCTTAAGTATCCCTGATTAGACATCCCAAAACAGCTTCTTAAATTAACTTGGAATTTTATGGATTCAGTGTATAATGAGATCATTTCTATTTAAAATATTTTATAAATCCAAGTTTCACTCTCACATTGAAAGTTCCTGTACTATTATATTGAATTTAAATTTTAAAAAAATTAAAAATTTCCTGTGCAAAGTCTCTATTTTGTTATCTTTGCTCATGATCCAAAGTATTTTGGGTGAAAATAATTTTTGGAAGACTTAGTTAAGATGGAATTGTGTTACTAATCATCTGGGGCCTGTTGGCTGTTATTATGCCTGCACTCTGACTTACTCATTTAACACTTTTTTCCCCCGAGAATTTGTATGTGTGAAGTGGTTTCAGGTGCATGAATAAAAAAAAGTAAGTTTATCGTCTCTTTTCAGAATTAAAAAGAGGTATATGCATAGTTAAATATACATGAAAATATGTATATTTGCATATATACATATATATGTATGTACATACACATGCATAATATACATATACATAAACACACACACATAAATGGTCCTCAAGAGAGAGAGTTGGTTGAATTACATATGGTAAAGCATTTTTTATATAAATTAAATGCAATGTATGTAACACCATGAGATACAAAGAACGAAAGCCTGTATGATTCCTACCCTTTACCTTGCATATCTGAGAGATGTATACTTCTCCCCTCTCTTGTTCAATCTTTGGTATATGGGAATGATCTGGGGAAAAGAGAGATTGTCTCTATTCCTGGAGCCTTCTGATATTCTGATGCTGATTTTATACCTTACTACCTTACTGAATTCATTTATCAGATCTCGTAGGTTTTTGTTTTTGTTTGTTTGTTTGTTTTTGGTGGAATCTTTAGGGTTTTCTATGTATGGTATTACATCATGCGAAGATATTACTTCTTTCTTACCGATTTGGATGCCTTTTATTTCTTTTTGTTGTCTGAGAAGTTTTGATACCGTTGGAAGAAATGGGAGAATATGAATATTACAAACATTTTCCATTTAACCAGGAGTCAGAAAAAGAGGGAAGTGGAGCAAGAATCACTACCAGGAAGCTGACATCTAACACTGTTATATGCAGTCACCAACAGTGGCGGAGACAATGTCCATTCTTAATGACACCCACTTCCATCCTTCTTCGTTCCTCCTCTTGGGTATCCCAGGGCTAGAAGATGTGCACATTTTGATTGGATTTCCCTTTTTCTTTGTGTATGTTGTTGCACTCTTGGGGAATGCCGTTGTCCTATTTGTGATCCAGACTGAACAGAGTCTCCATGAGCCCATGTACTACTTTCTGGCCATGTTGGACTCCATCGACCTGGGCTTGTCCACAGCCACCATCCCCAAAATGCTGGGCATCTTCTGGTTCAGGATCAGGGATATATCTTTTGAAGGCTGCCTTTCCCAGATGTTCTTCATCCATTTCTTCACTGCCATGGAGAGCATTGTGTTGGTGGCCATGGCCTTTGACCGCTACATAGCCATTTGTAAACCCCTTCAGTATACCATGATCCTCACCAGCAAAATTATCTGTATTATTGGAGGCATTTCTATTCTGCGGAGCCTATGCATGGTGATCCCACTGGTGTTTCTTCTCCTGAGGCTGCCCTTCTGTGGCCACTGTATCATCGCTCATACCTACTGTGAACACATGGGCATTGCCCGTCTGGCCTGTGCCAGCATCAAAGTCAATATAATATTTGGTCTTGGGGATATGGCTATTTTACTATTGGATGTGCTTCTTATTGTACTTTCCTATGTCAGGATTCTCCATGCTGTGTTCTGCCTGCCTTCCAGGGAGGCTCGACTCAAAGCTCTCAATACCTGTGGCTCCCACATTGGTGTTATCTTAGCTTTTTTCACACCAGCATTTTTCTCTTTCTTGACACACCGTTTTGGCCATAATATCCCCCAGTGTATCCATATCCTCTTGGCCAACCTATATGTGGTTGTTCCACCAGCCCTGAATCCTGTAATCTATGGGGTCAGGACCAAGCAGATTAGGGAGCGGGTTTTGAGAATTTTTTTTTAAAGTCAGTTAACCATTGGTATTTCTAGAATTATAGTTCAGATTTACTCCATTTGCTCATTATAAGGGGGTTATTTTCTAAAACTACCGAAGAGAAGTAGCAAAGATAAATATAAGCAGAAAAAACATCTTTTTTCTGTAATCTTTTATTATTACAGATAATAATAAATTTGTTGGTGATAATAGTACAATTTTTAAGGAGTGCATCTTTTACAAAGTGCTTGTATTTATCCTCTTTGATAATCAAGGTAGTCCTATAAAATCATTATTATATTCATAAGTTTACAGATGAGAGTATGATGCTTAGTATTGCATCCACCTTCACAGGAGGGCAGGCAGAAGACAGCATGGATTTTCTTTCCTGTAAAAGAAAAACAAAGCTGGAGGCATCACAGTTTCAGACTTCATGTTATATTACAAAGCTATAGTAATGAAAAAAATATTGTACTGACACAAAAAATAGATACATAGGTCAATAAAACAGAATAGAAAACACAGAAGTAAACCCACAATTATATGGTCAACTAAACTTTAACAAATGAGGAATGAAAATATAATGGGAAAAAGAATCTCTTCAATGAAGGGTGTTAGGAAAACTGGACAGCTACATGCAAAAGGATGAAACTGGACCACTATCTTTCAGTGGTAGAAGAGAAAAAATGGTTTCAGGTCTGCTGCTAATCTTTTGCTTCTTTTTGCAGGCAAGTGTTAGAAATCAGGATTGTGGTTATTTTTGCTTTCATTTCCCTTACCTCTGAAGACTGATCTAGGAAAACGTTGCTATGTCCTATATCAGAGAAATTACTGCCTGTGCTCTTTTCTAGGATTTTTATGGTTTCAGGTCTCACCTCAGATTTAGGTCTTTAATCCATTTTTAAATTATTTTTGTGTATGGTGAAAGACAGTGGTACAGTTTCGTGCTTTGTTTTTCTTTTTCAAGATTGCTTTGACTATTCACTGTCTTTTGTGGTTCCATATAAATTTTAGGACTGTTTGTTTCAGTTCTGTAAAAAATGCTGTTGGCATTTTGATAGGGATTGCATTAAATCTGTCGATTTCTGAATAACAATATTTCTTCTTCCAATCCATGAGCATGGAATGTTTTTTCATTTCTTTGTGTCATCTCTGTTTCCTTCATCAGTGTTTCATAGTTTTCTGAGTACAGGAATTTAACCTCTTTGGTTATGTTTATTCCTATGTACTTTATTATTTTTGGTGCAATTGTTAAGTGGGGATTTTTTCTTAATTTAGTTTTCTGCTGCTTCTTTATTAGTATATAGAAATGCAACAGATATTTGTATGCTGATTTTATATCTTGCTACCGTGTATTTATCTGTTCTCATAGTTTTTTGGGGTAGAATCTTTAGGGTTTTCTATGTTTAGTATTATATCATGTGCAAAGAGTGAAAATATTACTTCTTTCTTACTAATTTGGATGCCTTTTATTTCTTTTTGTTTTCTGATTGCTGTGGCTAGGACTTCTAGTACTATGTTGAATAAAAGTGGTGAGAGTGGGTGTATCCCTGTTTTGCTCCTGATCTTAGGGGAAAAGATCTCAGTTTTTTTCCCATTGAGTATGATGTTCACTCTGGGTTTTTCATCTAAGACCTTTATTATGCTGAAGTGTGTTCCCTCTAAACCTACTTGGCAGCCACTGTGGAAAAAGGATGGAGGTTCCTCAAAAAGTTAAAAATAAAACTATTATATGATCTAGTAATCTCACTACTGAGTATTTATGCAAAAAGTACAAAAATATTAATTTAAAGGAATACATGCACCTTGATGTTTGTAGCAGCATTATTTACAATAACCATATTATGGAAGCAGCCAAAGTGTCCACTGATAGAGGAATGGATAAATAAAATGTAGTAAATATATATGTGTGTGTGTATATATATATATATATATATATATATATATATTATTCAGCCATAAAAATAATGAAATCTTGGCATTTGCAACAACACAGATGAAGCTAGAGAGTATTATGCTAAGTGAAATAAGTCATTCAGAGAAAAACAAATATCATATGATTTCACTCATATGTGGAATTTAATAAATAAAACACATGAGCAAAAGAAAAGAGAAAGAGAGAGAGAGAATGACAAACCAAGAAACAGACTCTTAATGGTAGAGAACAAACTAATGGTTACCAGAGGGGAGGTGAGTGGGTGAAATAGGTGGTGGGGATTATGGAGGGCATTTGTGATGAGCACTGGGTGTCATATGAAGTGTTGAATCACTACATTGTACACCTGCAACTGATACAACACTGTATGTTAACTATACTGGAATTAAAACCTTAATGTGCAAAACATATACATTGTGAAAGACTTATATTCAAAATATACAAGAACTCTCAAGACTCAGCAATAAGGAAACAATGCAATTTAAAACATGGAGAAATGATTTGAACAGACACTTCACCAAAGAAAATTATATGGATGGCAAATAAATATGTAAAAAGATGCTCAGCATCACTGGACTTCAGGGAAATGTACACTAAAACACAAGAAGGCAACATTAGAGCCTATTCAGATGAAAAACCCTGAGAACACCAGTTACTGATGAACATGCAGACCAACTGATAGTCTTCTACATAGGGGATATCATGGCTTTCTAGCCAACAATCACCAGGAATACAATTACAGTTTTTAAAATAGGAGTATTCATCACCTGCTCTAACGAGAGACACCACACACAGTGGTGAGCTGTTAGGGGTCTCAGTAAGAGTGTTCAAGGAAGAGCTTGATATTGGATTTGGAGTTGTTAGAGGATATTTTCCAGAAGCAGATGCTTTCAGGATGCTTATGCTTGGGCGCCTGGGTGGCTCAGTTGGTTAAGCGACTGTCTGTGGCTCAGGTCATGATCCTGGAGTCCCGGAATCAAGTCCTGAATCAGGCTCCCAGCTCTGCAGGGAGTCTTCTTCTCCTGCTGATCTCTCTCCTCTCATGTTCTCTCTCTCTCTCTCTCTCTCTCTCTCTCTCATTATCTCTTTCTCAAATAAATAAATAAAATCTAAAAAAAAAAGATGCTCATACTTAGTGAAATTATTTATACTAAGTGGACGTCCTTAATTAGGATGTTTGTGCCAGAAAAGATATTAGCTGACAGATATTAGAGCTGCTTTTTCCTTTCTCAGAAGAAAGTAAGTATCTCATGATTTTATACTTCTCTAGGCTAATCACAGTACATAATCTTTCTGTGATGTCCTCAAATGATGTGTTTCCATTTTATCTTGCAGTTTTTATTGTGCCAACTTCTAAGCCTCTTCTAAAGGAAATTGAGTTAGGAAGCCTAGAAAACTCACCAATTCCCTGTATTTCTGCAGCTCTGAAGTTGGTCCCATATATGTTAAAAATGTAGTTATTTGCATGTTCATACATGGTTAGTATTAACTATGCAACCAGAATATATGCTTCTTGGGTAAGAGATTTAGAGATGCAAAACATTACTGACTACAAACTTAATTTTAAATAAGTGTTCAGTGGCTGACCTAACTTCTAGATCAAATAAATAATATGTGCTGGAAAAGAGTGGCACCATCATCAAAGTGTAGACCAACCATGGATAATGAGTTGGAGAAATTATGGGTTGGCTCAGATATTATTCTTGTAGGACTGATGGCAACAGAATAATGAGAAAAAGTGGGTTGTTAGAGAATGAGCAATTCTTTCAAATTGGAAAGCTAAGGGGAGAAACTTGAAAGTCCCAAGGGATTCCCTTGCCCCTGTGCTTTTTTCTGCTTATAAACCTACGGTGATAACTTGTGAATTCATTGTCATTCATGTTCTCATCCCATGTGGCTGCAGAAGAACAGCTACTCCCCGTCAGGGAGAGGATTTTCAATCTCATGATAAACTTGTGTCCTTGAGCCCCAGTTATAGTGCTAAGACATGCTCGGAGCAGTTCTTGGTCATGATTGTAGATTCTTTTAATATTGGCTCTTCCTGAAGACGGTGAGTTGGATATAGGCTTGGCTGCTATATGTATTTAAACATATAGGTTGGGAAGGTTTGAATTTGGGTCTAGTGATTAAATCCCTTCATTAAATTAATGACACACATTTATATATGATACAAATATTAATTTGGAGGACATAAGCCAAAATATTTTATATTAAATTTCTAATTGGTAGAATTTCAGGTAATTTTGCATATCTTAGTGTTTTTTAATTTTTTTTCACAACAAGCATACCTACTTTAATGATAAGGAAAAATTTTTTTAAAAACTAAGCAAACAACTTATTTTATTGAGATATTACGGCATTCATTTCCCTCTCTGTCCTGTTTTGCCTCATTTCCCTCTCTCTCTCCCCTCTCTGTTCTGTCTTTCCTCTTCTCACTCTCTTTCCTTCCCATTTCTAACTCTTTTAGCCTAATTCTACTGAACTTTGTCATGTGAATGCTTATTTCAGAATTTCTTTTGTATTTAATATCCAAAAAATTGACATTCTCATTTTTTTCCAAATCAAAGTATTACATTTTCTATTTTTATTTCATTGTCACTAATGGAGAAGAGCAGCAATTGTTTAATACCTTCAGCTTCTAAGCGGTATGCAGCTTCTTTTTTTTTTTTTTTAAGATTTTATTTATTTATTTGACAGGCAGAGATCACAAGTAGGCAGAGAGGTAGGTAGATAGAGAGAGAGGCGGGAGCAGGCTCCCTGCCGAGCAGAAAGCCCGATGCAGGGCTTGATCCCAGGACACTGGGATCATGACCTGAGCCGAAGGCAGAGGCCTTAACCCACTGAGCCACCCAGGTGCCCCCAGTATGCAGCTTCTTAAAAGTACAGTGGACTTTTTCATTCTGATTTATGCATACTATATGGCTACATGTTTACATATATATTCACTCTTTCTTTAGTCTTCCTTATTATCAAGCACTTTTAACATTACATATATAAGCTGTAGATAAGAATACAAAACAATTGAAAAAAATGATAAATTTATTTAAAGACATCACTTTCCTGTCAGCAGAACTCACTCACTTTTTATCTATCATTTACTATTTTCCTAATGCTAGGGCCTAGTTAGATAAAACTAAGATGATATTTGTTCTGTCTCCACATCAAGAACATGTATGTATTTATTTAACTCTCCACCTGCCTGTTTGATCTGGATTGGGAGAGTGGATCTCATTTGGGTTGATGTGAATCTGGCATTTGGCCATTACTCCTGAACGAGTCCTGCTAAGTGGTTTGCAAAGACACAACTCTGCTTTAAGAAAAGGCTCTCCCTTTACTCAGCACTGCAGAGTACCTGATGGAATGCGTTTTGTTTTTAACGCAGTTCTTGAGCTTTTGTTGTTCCATCTCTGCAAAGATAAAGATCTGGTCTGCATAGACATTAGAAGCATCTTCTGGCTAGCTGGCATGGAGAATGAGGCTGCTTTTCAGCTATTTCTTTTCTTCCTCCTGTCCTAATCTATTTTTCTTACATGAGGAGTCCTCAATTCCTTTGCAAGTCTAGGGCTTTGATTACAGATTTCACAAGTCTCTGCTCTCATCCTTTCGGCCCTTGAAAGATTCTATTTATTTAGGCACTCTATTTTAGAGTAAATAGTGATTTTATGTGAAAACAAGTTGGCGTTATAAAAGATTGAATAACTCAGATTTTGTAAAATGCATTATTATGAAAGCTTTCTATTGATATTTCATTAATACCATAGAGCAATAAAAGAGTCAAGGGTTTCCATGAGAAAAATAATATATACATATATAAATCAATCATTTGTTGCTGCCTATTTCTGATTGTCATACCACCTGCTTTTGCTAAGTCTTACCTACAATGTCTGCTTTATAGTCTCCTTTTGTTACACCAGAAGCCCATTAATAGACCCCTTGTCAGGAAAGCATCTGATCAAGGCTTTACCATGTACATTCACAGTTTTAATTCATGGTTTTGATTCTCATTTCTCTGTCCTTAACTGTGTGATTTATGTTCCTATGCTCCTAACATGAGGATTTTTGACCAGGAGTTAGAATTAAAAATTACCTACTTATCCAGTCTTTCATTCACAAATGTTTTGAGTGGCAGCTATCTGCCAGATGTTGTGCTAGAGAAACAATGATGAACAAAAGTGCTCACTGGCCTCTTCTGCAACTCTGTGTGAAGCTTACAATTCAATGGGAACTCAGACATTGGTTAAGTAGACATACAGAGAACTATGTAGAAGAATAAGAAGGTCTTAGGAAAGGCTATCACCAGCCAATACACTGAATATCAATTTAGAGAATGCCTTTTAGAGAATGGGTAACTTGAGGAAGATGTGGAGGGTTAATTGGAGGATGATGCTGGTTCCTCCTCTCTTTTCCTCACACCTGTCTTGAGGATTTCTCCTACAGATATATTTCCACTTTTAGAGATTTCATCTTGTGCTCGCTTCGGCAGCACATATACTAAAATTAGAGTTTTCATCTTCCTCGTTTTCTCTCACAAGGCATTTCTCTTTCATTCTTAAAATCTACTTTGTCTACAGTCTCAAGTGCATAGTATATTGTGCAACATCCTAACTTCCTTGCCTTTTAGAAAGAGGTCGTGTCTCATATTAATGCTATTCCATCCTCTTCAAAAGGCTATTCTTCTTCTTTTTTTTTAATTTTATTTATTTATTTGACAGAGAGAGAGAGATCAAAGTAGGCAGAGCGGCAGGCAGAGAGAAAGGGGAAAGCAGGCTCCCTGCTGAGCAGAGAGCCCGAAGTGGGCCTCGATTCCAGGACCCTGAGACCATGACCTGAGCTGAAGGCAGAGGCTTAATCCTCTGAGCCACCTAGGTGCCCCATGGCTATTCTTTATTCTAATTAAAAGACGCTCATTTTGGTTCCCAGTTTTTTAGAAATATAAATTTAGAACTATTATATTAGAAAATACGCAAGAGATCGTAGAGATTGAAGAACTGGAAAGTAGGAGGAAATTTGGGGTGCTGTTTATGAGGGCATGTAACTCAAGAAACCCAATAGAGGGCTAAATTTTTATTACTATACGAGAATTCCATAAATCCGTGCATTTGGATAGACTCCTAGGAACACCAGAAGGTCAGAGGGCTGATGACTGCAAGCAAGCAGTGATTTTGAGGATGGAGACATGCTTCTGTGATCCAGACATAAAAGAAATCCACTAATTTAGGAGTCAGAATCTGTCCTGTTTTTTCCATGTGGCTGGTGTGAGTAGCAAGTGGTATAATTCATCTGAAATTTCTTTGTAAAACTGAAATAAATAATATTAAATGCTTATATAACACTATTATTTCTGTAGTTGTTTTTTCCCTTCTAATAGCAATGACAATAATAATGATGACATTAATCATGAATTCCCATATAGGAACAAAGTTGGAAATGGTATGCATAGTTAAGAAGTAAAGTGAACTACTTTTGATCTCTGTCAAATAAATAAATAAAATATTAAAAAAAAAAAAAGAAGTAAAGCCAGCTTGTCTTCTATGAGGATTACGGGACATAAATGGGGAACCTGAATGGTATAGTCAGTGCTTTAAGCCTCAGTTAATCTTTCTAAAAATGGTGGCTTTATATCTAACATTAATTATGTTACATTGAATTTTGTGAACTCTGTGGCCTCATTAAGCGAGGTCTTTGTTTTGAAGAATGAAGCAAATGTCTTCATCCCTTGATACAAAAGTAACACAAATTAGAAAAAGCAAAAAAATGTGCTTAGATTTTGATGAAAGCTATTTACAAACAAGTTGAAGAAGAAAGGCCATATTAAGTAGCAAAAATAAAAGTCCTTTGGTTATAAGTGGAAATGCACAGAGGAATATATTGGGCTCATATTTCTAGTTAAACAAATGATCTTTAACTTTCATTATTATTATTATTATTATTATTATTATTTTATGGATTATTTTATGGAAGTATAATTGATACACAATGCTACATTAGTTTCAGTTATACAACATAGTGATTTGACAAATTAATTCATTATCCCATGCTTACCATCTGTCACCATACAACACAATTATTGTACCATTGACTTTATTCCCTATGCTGTAATTTTATCCCTGTGAGTTATTCATTCCATAACTGGAAAGCTCTATTTCCCATTACCCTTCATCCATCTAGTCCATTCTCACATACTTCTACCCTCTGGCAACCATCAGTTAGTTCTCTGTATTTATGGGTATGTTTTTGCTTTTTGTTTTTAAACAAGTGATCTTAAAAGATGCTTCTGAAATCTACAATATTGCCAGTACTCACAGATTATAGTCTTTTATCAGTGGGATATCAATATGTATATCTTACATATACATATCAATATGTCTATCTTCTCCCATCTATAATTAAATATTTTTAAGAGTCTAAAATAGGATCTTATATCAACTGGCTTAATCAGTGTTCTCACTAAAATTAACTTAGATGATCTCATCTAATATGTAAATATCCATTAATATTTCTTAAGGAATATTCTATTTCATTCATCATATGTATGTATCAATGAAAGTAAAAGAGAAGAAAAGATGTATGAGGGAAAACATGATCTTTCTTCTGTATTCCTAGAAGAAATATAGTAATTACATCTTTTTTTGTTCTTATTCAGTATAAGCAGTATTGATGACATTGGAAAGCCTTATATAGTACTAAAGATTCCTTCAGATGAGGAGAGTTTGAACATTAGAAGGCTTTGCTAGCATGTCTCCAGCCAATACCTCATGTAATCACCCCTCATCCTTCCTGCTTTTGGGAATCCCAGGACTAGAAAATATGCAGCTCTGGCTTGGTGTCCCTTTTGCTACAGTATATCTGATTGCCCTCCTGGGGAATGTCATCATCCTCTTTGTGATCCAGACTGAGCACAGCCTTCATCATCAACCCATGTTCTACTTATTGGCCATGTTGGCACTCACTGACCTGGGCCTCTCTACTGCCACCATTCCCAAAATGCTGAGCATTTTCTGGTTTGGGCTTAGTGAGATTGACTTTGGGGGATGCTTAACTCAGATGTTCTTCATACACCTGTTCACAGGCTTTTTGAAACATTCATGCTTGTAGCCATGGCTTTTGATCGCTATATTGCCATTTGCTACCCTCTTCGATACAACACAATCCTCACCAACAGAACTATTTGTATTATTGCTGGAGTAGGAATGTTGAAAAATTTTGCGTTAGTATTTCCACTTGTGTTTCTCCTTCTAAGGCTTTCATTCTGCGGACATAACATTATACCCCATACCTACTGTGAGCACATGGGAATTGCCCGCCTGGCCTGTGTCAGCATAAAGGTCAATATATTATTTGGATTAATCCTCATCTCTATGATTCTTTTGGATGTTGTTTTGATTGCTATCTCCTATGTGAAGATTCTACATGCTGTCTTCAGACTCCCATCCTGGGAGGCCAGGCTCAAAGCGCTGAATACCTGTGGTTCCCATGGATGTGTCATCTTAGCTTTTTTCACTCCAGCATTTTTCTCCTTTATGACTCACCGATTTGGACACAATATTCCACGTTATATCCACATACTCCTGGCTAATTTATATGTGATCATCCCCCCTGCTCTTAACCCCATTATTTATGGAGTGAGAACCAAGCAGATCCGAGAGCGGGTAGTGACAATCTTCCTTTTTAAGGAAGTTTGATTCCAAACACTTGATTTGGAAAGAGCCTTGAAATCTTTTTCTTTTTCATCCATAAAAGGGGCAAGTGTTGTTAAGCTTTTATACAGTAAATGCTTTCCAGTACGTGATTTTAAATACTTTTATGTGCAGTATCAAATTAGAGATAAATTGACATAGTAGATATTGTTCCTAGACTATGAACATTACTGTTAAATAAATATGGATCACTTATTTCTGGAACTCATGTTAAAATCTGGATCCAAGAATAAAGTCTTAGTGCAACTCTAGTACTATTTTTTTTCAAGTACTATTAATTAGTCTCTTTACAGAATTTACTGATGATGGTAAAGGAGTGCTAAGCTATGAAGAACTGTCATAGCTGTAATGGTACGGACCAGATAAGTCAGAGTATATGAGTTCCAGGAGCAGCAATTAAAAAAATCAAACACCAATTTTATTTCTCCCTTGGCCCAGTTGACTTCCTTAATCGTGTAACCACAGGGAAAAATAATCAATAAAACACCATAGATGTGCAAACCTGGAAGTTAAACAGACCTGTACTCCTGGGACTAATAATATATTATATGTTAATAAAAAATTTTAGAAAAAAAAACAAACAACCCCACCATAGACTTCATTGTATACTCCATTTTTATAAGTTTTTACATAGCAACTAAAGCAACTACATAGAGTTAAAAGTACTTGAAAGGATTCAAGGGTTCCACAAGATATACTCATTTTAGGATTTAGGTAAAGTCAAGGTAAAATAAAACAGGAACAAGAAATAGAACAAGTAAACACAGAAAGATCTAAAAAAATTCAGGCACAACTCTTAGGACATTTTCTCAATTGAGCAGAATGAAATTTATCTTCGTTGTGATCCATAAAAATGGGGAAAGATAACTTTGTTTCATCTAGGCCAACACAGAAGGTTAATGAGAGGAATTTTTGTTTTTTTGTTTTTTGTATTTTGTTGTTATTTATTTATTTATTTATTTATATTTTTATTTATTTTTTTAATTTATATTTTATTTTCAGCATAACAGTATTCATTATTTTTGCACCACACCCAGTGCTCCATGCAATCCGTGCCCTCTATAATACCCACCCCCTGGTACCCCCAACCTCCCACCCCCCGCCCCTTCAAAACCTTCAGATTATTTTTCAGAGTCCATAGTCTCTTATGGTTCATCTCCCTTTCCAATTTCCCACAACTCCCTTCTCCTCTCTAACTCCCCATGTCCTCCATGCTATTTATTATGCTCCACAAATAAGTGAAACTATATGATAATTGACTCTCTCTGCTTGACTTATTTCACTCAGCATAATCTGTTCTAGTCCCGTCCATGTTGCTACAAAAGTTGAGTATTCGTCCTTTCTGATGAAGGCATAATACTCCATAGTGTCTATGGACCACATCTTCCTTATCCATTCGTCTGTTGAAGGGCATCTTGGTTCTTTCCACAGTTTAGCGACCGTGGCCATTGCTGCTATAAACAGATGGCCCTTCTTTTCACTCCATCTGTATCTTTGGGGTAAATACCCAGTAGTGCAATTGCAGGGTCATAGGGAAGTTCTATTTTTAATTTCTTGAGGAATCTCCACACTGTTCACCAAAGAGGCTGCACCAACTTGCATTCCCGCCAACGGTGGAAGAGAGTTCCCCTTTCTCCACATCCTCTCCAACACATGTTGTTTCCTGTCTTGCTAATTTGGCCATTCTAACTGGTATAAGGTGATATCTCAATGTAGTTTTAATTTGAATCTCCCTGATGGCTAGTGATGATGAGCATTTTTACATGTGTCTGATAGCCATTTGTATGTCTTTATTGGAGAAGTGTCTGTCCATATCTTCTGCCCATTTTTTGATATGGCTTTCTGTTTTGTGTGTGTTGAGTTTGAGGAGTTCATTATAGATCCTGGATATCAACCTTTTGTCTGTACTGTCATTTGCAAATATCTTCTCCCATTCCATGGGTAGCCTCTTTGTTTTCTTGACTGTTTCCTTTGCTGTGCAGAAGCTTTTGATTTTGATGAAATCCCAGAAGTTCATCTTCGCTTTTGTTTCCTTTGCCTTTGGAGAAATATCTTGAAAGAAGTTGCTGTGGCTGATATCGAAGAGATGACTGCCATTGTTCTCCTCTAGGATTCTGATGTATTCCTGTCACACACTGAGGTCTTTTATCCATTTTGAGATTATCTTTGTGTACGGTGTAAGAGAATGGTCGATTTTCATTCTTCTACATATAGTTGCCCAGTTTTCCCAGCACCATTTCTTAAAGAGACTTTCTTTTTTCCACTGTATATTTTTTCCTGTTTTGTCGAAGATTATTTGACCATAGAGTTGAGAGTCCATATCTGGGCTCTCTACTCTGTTCCCTTGGTCTATGTGTCTGTTTTTATGCCAGTACCATGCTGTCTTGGTGATCACAGCTGTGAAGTAAAGCTTGAAATCAGGTAATGTGATGCCTCCCTATTATTTTTGTTTTTCAACATTTCCTTAGCAATTCGAGGTCTCCTCTGATTCCATACAAATTTTAGGATTTTTTGCTCCAGCACTTTGAAGAATACCGGTGGAATTTGATCAGAATAGCATTGAAAGTATAGATTACTCAAGGCAGTATAGACATTTTAACAATGTTTATTCTTCCAATCCAAGAGCATGGAATGGTCTTCCATCTTTTTGTGTCTTCTTCAATTCTTTCATGAGTGTTTTGTAGTTCCTCAAATACAGATCCCTTACCTCTTTGGTTAGGTTTATTCCCAGGTATCTTATGGTTTTTGGTGCTATAGTAAATGGAGTTGATTCTCTAATTTTCCTTTCTGTATTTTCATTGTTAGTTTATAAGAAAGCCACTGATTTCTGTACATTGACTTTGTATCCTGCCATGTTGCTGAATTGCTATATGATTTCTAGTAGTTTGGGGGTAGAGTCTTTTGGGTTTTCCATATAAAGAATCATGTCATCTGCCAAGAGAGAGAGGTTGATTTCTTCATTGCCAATTTGGATACCTTTTATTTCTCTTTGTTGTCTGATTGCTGTTGCTAGGACTTCTAATACTATGTTGAACAAGAGTGGTGAGGGTGGGCATCCTTGTCGTGTTCATGATCTCAATGGGAAGGCTGCAAGCTTTTTCCCATTGACGATGATATTTGCTGTGGGTCTTTCATAGATAGATTTTATGAAGATCAGGAATGTTCCCTCTATCACTATACTTTGAAGCATTTTAATTAGGAACGGGTGCTGGATTTTGTCAAATGCTTTTTCTGCATCAATTGAGAGGACCATGTGGTTCTTCTCTCTCCTATATTAATTTGTTCTATCACATTGATTGATTTGTGAATGTTGAACCATTCTTGTAGCCCAGGGATGAATCCCACCTGGTCATGGTGGATAATCTTTTTAAATGTGCTGTTGGATCCTGTTTGCTAGGAACTTGTTGAGGATTTTAGCATCCATATTCATCAGTGGTATGATGAAAGTGAAATTCTCCTTTTTGGTAAGGTCTTTGCTTGATTTGGGGATCAGGGTAATGCTGGCTTCTTAGAAAGAGTATGGAAATTTTCCTTCTGTTTCAATTTTTTGAAACAACTTCAGAAGAATAGGTGTTATTTCTTCTTTGAAAGTTTGGTAGAATTCCCCAGGGAATCCATCAGGTCCTGGGCTCTTGTTTTTTGGGAGGTTTTTGATCACCACTTCAATCTCAATACTAGATATCAGTCTATTCAGGTTGTCAATTTCTTCCTGGTTCAATTTTGGGAGTTTATAGTTTTCCAGGAATGCATCCATTTCATTTAGGTTGCTTAGCTTATGGGTATATAACTGTTGATAATAACTTCTGATGATTGTTTCTACTTCCTTTGTGTTCATTGTGATCTCTCCCTTTTCATTCATAGTTTTATGTATTTGGGCTTTCTCCCTTTTATTTTGGATTAGTGTCGCCAATGGTTTATTGATCTTATAGATTCTTTCAAAAAACAAGCTTCTAGTTTCATTGATATGTTCTACTGTATCTCTGGTTTCTACCTCATCAATCTCAGCTCTAATCTTGATGATTTCCTTCTTATGTGTGGAGTTGGTTTGATTAGTTGTTGATTCTCCAGTTCTTTAAGGTGTAGAGAAAGCTGCTGTGTTCTGGATTTTTCACTTTTTTTGAGGGAGGCTTGGATGGCTATGTATTTCCTCCTTAGGACCGCCTTTGCTGTATCCCATAGGTTTTGGACCGAAGTTTCTTCATTCTCATTGGTTTCCAAAATTGTTTCAGTTCTTCTTTGATCTCCTGGTTGATCCAAGCATTCTTAAGCAAGGTGGTCTTTAGCTTCCAGGTGTTTGAGTTCCTTCCAAACTTTTCCTGTGATTGAGCTCCAGTTTCAAAGCATTGTGATCTGAGAATGTGTGGGGGATAATCTTGGTCTTTTGGTATCGGTTGATTCCTGATTTTTGACCCAGTATGTGGTCTATTCTGGAGAAGGTTCCATGTGCACTTGAGAAGAATGAGTATTCTGTTGTTTTAGGGTGGAATGTTCTGTATATATCTATGAGGCCCATCTGGTCCAATGTGTCATTCAATGCTCTTGTTTCTTTATTGATTTTCTGCTTTGATGATCTATTTCTGAGAGAGGCGTGTTATGATCTCCCACAATTAGTGTATTCATATAAATATGATTCTTTATTTTGATTAACAGTTTTCTTTTGTAATTGGCTGCTCCCATTTTGGGGGCATAGATATTTACAATTGTTAGATCATCTTGGTGGATAGTCCCTTTAAGAATGATGTAGTGTCCTTCTGTATCTCTGACTACAGTCTTTAGTTTAAAATCTAATTTTTCTGATACGAGAATTGCTACCCCAGCCTTCTTTTGAGGCCCATTGGCATGAAAGATGCTTCTCCATCCCTTCCCTTTCAATCTTGGTGTATCTTTAGGTTCAAAATGGGTCTCTTGTAGACAACATATGGATGGGTCCTGTCATTTTATCCAGTCTGCACTGTGCTATTTTATGGGTGCATTTAGGCCATTCACATTGAGCGTGATTATTGATACATACGTTTTTATTGACATCGTGTTACCTTTGAAGTCTTTCTTTCTGTAGATTGTGTCTACATTTCTGTTCAATGATATTCTTGGGCTTTTTCCTCCTTTAAAGAAGCCCCCTTAATATTTCCTGCAGTATCAGCTTGGTGGTTGCATAGTCTTAAGCCTTGCCTATCTTGGAAACTCTTTATCTCTCCATCTTTTTTGAATGTCAGTCTTGCTGGATAAAGTATTCTTGGCTGCATGTTCTTCTCATTCAATGCCCTGAATATATCTTGCCAGCCCTTTCTGGCTTGCCAGGTCTCTGTGGACAGGTCTGACGTTATTCTGATGGGCTTTCCTCTGTACGTAAGGATCTTCTTTGTCCTAGCTGCTTTCAAGAGCTTCTGCCTACAATTATAATTTTTCATTCTTACTCTTAGGTGTCTCAAGGACTTTCGAGAATCTGTAATCTTGGGGGGGGGGAACCTTTTGGCTTCTAGTACATGAACGCTGGTCCCATTCACGAGATTTGGAAAATTTTCATGAAGAACTTGTTCCACTATATCTTCTAGACTTCTTTCTTTCTCCTCCCCTTCAGGGATTCCAATAATTCCGACATTGGAACATTTCATGGCATCATTTATTTCCCTGATTCTGTTTTCGTGGCTTCTAAGCTGTTTGTTCCAGGCTTCCTCCTGATCCTTTCTCTCTATCTGTTTGACCTCCAGATCACTAATTCTTTCTTCTGTCTCAGTTACTCTAGCATTGAGAGAATTTAGATTAGATTGGAACACATTGAGAGCATTGTGAAGCTCATCCCTGGTTGCTTTCAGCTCTTCCCTAATATTGAAAACATGATCTCTGGTCCTTTTCAGTTCGGCCCTAATCAATTCCGTTTGGTCATCCATGGCTTTCTCCAACCTAGCTATTGCTTGGATAATTGTTAGCCTGAATTCTCTTTCCAACATTTTGTCTATGTTGATAACCATTAGCTCTGTTGCAGAAGATCAATCCTCTGTATTTTTCTTCTGTTGCGCATCTCTCCTCCTAGTCATTTTGGTGAGAGATGGCTGAACAGGTGTAGCTGGGTGTATCGACTGTGATGCAGTCAAGGTGCACCCTGGAATGCTTCTGAGCAATCATGGTTCCCCACCCAAATGAGAGTAAAAATAAAAGGAAAAGAAAAAAAGAGAGAGGGAGAGAGACAGGAACAAAAGATGAGATAAAAAACTATGGAAAGAACCTAGATGTCCATCAACAGATGAATGGATCAAGAAGATGTGGTATATATACACAATGGAATACTATGCAGCCATCAAAAGAAATGAAATCTTGCCATTTGCGACCACATGGTTGGAACTAGAGCGTATCGTGCTTAGCGAAATAAGTCAAGCAGAGAAAGACAACTATCATATGATCTCCCTGATATGAGGAAGTGGTGATGCAACATGGGGGCTTAAGTGGGTAGGAGAAGAATCAATGAAACAAGATGGAATTGGGAGGGAGACAAACCATAAGTGACTCTTGATCTCACAAAACAAACTGAGGGTTGCTGGGGGGAGGGGGTTTGGGAGAAGGGGGTGGGATTATGGACATTGGGGAGGGTATGTGCTTTGGTGAGTGCTGTGAAGTGTGTAAACCTGGTATTCACAGACCTGTACCCCTGGGGATAAAAATATATGTTTATAAAAAATAAAAAATTATTAAAAAAAAAAGAAGGTTCAGCCCAAATGGGCCCCAAGGTAAGATTCATGAAGTATATAAACAGACACAGACAAACAAAAAGACTAATAAATGTATATGACAAGAGAAAAAAATATATATGTATGATTTGCATATATACATATATGCAAATAAAGGAAGAACCTCGTCAAAAGGAACCCTGAGAGTAAGATTTATATACTATCAGGACAAACACAAAAACACAGAAATACTGGTGGAATAAAAAGATGGGAGAGTGGTTGTAAATTCTCAGTGTGGGTGAGGAAGGTTGTTTTGATTTTTCCTGGATGTATCTTGATATCTTCGTTAAAGGACTCAACTTTCTTAAGATAAGGGGGGATTAGGAATTGGTTTACCTATAGGGGTGGCATTGATTGGGGAAAGGGGATTACCTTGAAGTTTAACTTTATATGAATATTAGAAAATAAAAATTAAAAGAAAGGAATAAACTAGACTAATCTAAACTAAAATTTAAAAAAAAATTAAAAAAATAGAAATGCAAAGGAAAACACAGGTGTATGTATCAAAAAGTTCAGGTTAGAAGGTTATTATGGAATTTGATGTACTTGGCATCTCACTGTGACAGTAAATAGGTTAAAAAATTATCTATATAATAATAAAAACTTAACTATATAAAAAAAATGAGCCAGAATAGTGGGATCGAATTAATAATAAAAATTGTCCTATGAAGTAGAGGTGGTTGTTCTCTTGTCTTTTTTTTTTTCCCCTTTCCTGGTTGGTTTTCTGTGGGAGGGGCCTGCCACATGGGTTTTCAGTCAATGATGTTCTCTCAGTTTAGTCCTCCTGACCCCCTCAAGGGGGTGGGCTCTGAGGAAACCAGGCTTTTGTTCTCTGGAGGTTTTTATATTTGTTCACTTTTGTTTTTCTCTCTCGCCTTGACTGCTTTTGATGGTTTTTGTAGGTTTAGAGGAAAGCAAACTGCACCCTGACCTCCCTCTCAGAGAGAAGCCTCAGTCTGGCTGCAGAGCCCAAATAAATCCCCCCTTGGCCCCTGGCAGAGCAGGTTCCAGTCCTGGTCCCTGGGGACACAGGATTTTTTGCTTGTACCCAAAACCTCAGCAGAGGAGGCTGTCTGGGCAGCTCCAGACTGCCAGAGAAGTTCCAAGCAGTGATAGAACACTGAGCTTTTCCTGCTGGCCAGGCTAGGAGTGCCTGGTCTTTCTGGTCGGAGAGCACCCAGCTGGCGTTTGTGTGCACTTCTCTGGGGGGGGGGGCAGGACTCCGACTCTGATGGCACAGCGGGGCACTTGCGTGGGAACTGCAAAAAGGCTGTGCTTCTGTGGATCGCGAGGCTCCCGGGCGCCAGGCACTCTCAGATGTGCTGGTGGTTCAGGGACCCAGACATGGTTTCTCTGCCGCACTCTCTCTGGCTCTGCGCCAGGGGTGGCTGCCCTGGATCTGGGGACTTAAGCCCGGACCCTAACACCCAGATTCCTGCAATTTCCCCCTGGTGATCCTTTGCTCTTTTTTATTGCTTTCTACCAGACTCCCGAGTTAATGCTGGTCCCCAGGTGCAGGACACTCTCATATTGGGATATTACTTTCCAATGGGTCACCTCTGGTGGCTCCCTCCCCCTTTTGTTTATCTTCTGATATCAGTCCGTCTTTCCCACTCCACTTTACCTGCCCACTGGCATCTTCTGCTCCAGTAGAGATCCAGACGTGTATCATTCTGATCTCAGGCTGATTTCGTGTGTGATCGGAGTTCTTTGGAAGGTAATCAGCTCACTTTAGGGTACAGGTTGAAAGGGCTCCTCCTCCTACTTCCCTGCCATCTTGTCTCCGAGGCCTGTTTTTTTGTTTTTAAATCTTAGTGGTTACATAACAAAAACTGGGGCCTCCATAATATGTGTGGGCCTTACACAATCAGTTGAAGGCTTGCATAGAACAAAGACACACTTCATGGAGCAAGAGGGATTCTGCCAGTTGCTGAGTATATCTATTCCAATTATTTATTCTGTAATTGGAGAAATAACTACAGGATGATTTTGGAGACCCATTGATCACCTGACCTACAAAGTTCCTACTATGACTGTAAGGACTTCATCAAAATAAAAAATACGTATAGTTATTTTTAAAAGGATTGAACTTGGTGATGAGCATTAGATATTGTATGGAAATGTTGTATCACTATATTTTACACCGGAAACTAATATTATACTGCATGTTAACTCTCTAGAATTTAAATTAAAAATATTGACTATAAAGAATATTGAAGAATATTGGAGGTAACATGAAAGAATATCTTCATGTGACTAAGGTCAACAAAGATTTCTTCAACAGGACACAAAGAGCATAATTTACTGTAAAATATTAATAAATTTGATTTAATTGTGCATGAAAACTTGTATTCCCTAAAAAAAACACCATGTTAAGAGTGGAAAGTCAATTTGCGTAGTGGAAGCAGATATTTGAAAGATATATATCTATGAATGGATTTATACACAGACTATAAAAAGAACATTTACAACTTCCTTAGGTTAAGAAAACAATCCTGAAGACATGGGCACAGATTTTAAATTAAATAATGGTGTTCCACTAAAAAGAACATCCAAATGGCCAATAGCTATAGTTTTTACATCTTAGTGGTAAGGTAACACATATTAAACCCATATCACAATAGCATTACATGATTCTGACAAATAATGGCAACAAATAAACATAAACATACATACCCACCCCTACAGCAACAGACACAAAACCAATAGTGCTGATAAAGATATGAAGCAATTGACTTCTATGAAACTGGTCAAAATGTAAAATTATACATACAATTTTGAAAACTGTTGGGACTTTCTAATAAAAAATCCTCCCAATCACTCAGCAATCATTCAGAGGAATTATTACAATGGCAAATGTCTCTTAAATAACATATAGAGAAATAATAATAACTTTATTCAAAATAGTAAAAAACATGAGATGAAACTCCAGTGTCCATCCACAATAAATAATTAAATTTGGTACATTTATAAAGGAGAATACTGTGCAACAAAAAAAGTAACAAGCTACAGTTAAATTCAATCACATGGATTAATCTCACAGACATAATTTTGAGTGAAGTAAGCATTACACAGGATATATATCACATATTTAATTAATATTAATACTAATTAATGTTACAGCCATAAACTATCCAATCTGTAGTACTAGATAAAAAAAATGGTGACCTCTGGAAGTTATTCATTTGTAGGGTCATGAAGTCTTCTTTTGGGTTGTTGGTGTGCCATGTATTTTCATCTGAGCAGTAGTTACCTAGGTTCTGGGCTGTCCACAAGGTGTATAGGTACTCCACAAGTACTTTCTATGGGGCCTCTGACCACTTATACAATTTGAACCACTCTAAGTCATCATTCCAGCCCATTCTGGTATACTAGCCTTTAGCAATCCCATGAAATAAATACTGCACCACCCAGTAGAACAATCTACTTTCCTGGCCATCATGTTAGAATAGAGACCATTCAAAAGGCCTTGAGAAATTATAGGCATTATCCCTGAAGCTCTTAGGGCATCTATACAAGACCATTAATGCAGAATATTGGGTTAGGGAGTGTCCCCAAAGGGAATTTCCTAAACTTGAGAAACAGAAAAGCTCTTAAGAGGGTTACTTTGAGCTTGGGGAAGGGTAGCTAGTCCCAGCCAAAAGGAACTTAGAAACTTTGAAGAATGGAATTCTTTATATAATCTGTACATTCATAAAAAGCCATCAAGTGGTATGTATGTTATATTTGATAATTTTTATTATCTTTTAAATGTTTAATTTAATTTAATTTCTTTTAAATTTTAATTTAATTCTTTTAAAAATTTTATTTAATTTATTTAATTTTTAAGTTTTAGTTTTAAATTTTTTATTTAATTGACATATACATTTTATTAATTTTAGGTGAACAACATAATGGTTTGAAATTTGAGTATATTGCGAAATGATCCCACAATAAGTTTAGTTCATCACATGGTTATACTATTTTTCTCAAGATGGGAACTTTTCAGATCTATTCTTTTAACACCTTTTAAATATATAATACAATGTTAATTCACTATAGTCCCTATGCTGTACATTACATCCCCATGACATTTATTTTATAATTGGAATTAGTTCTTTTTGGCTCCTTTCACCCATTTTACTCACTCCCCCACCTCTAGCACCCAACAATCTGTTCTCTGTATCTATGAGTTCTTTTTGTTTTGTTGTTTGTTTTTCAGATTCTACATGTAAGTGAGACCATACAGTATTTGACTTTCTCTCTTTAACTTATTTCACTCAGCATGATGCTGTCAAGATCCATCTGTATTGCCACAAATGACAAGATTTTCTTCTTTTTTATGGCTAAATAGTATGCATATGTGCATGTGTGTGTGTGTGTGTGTGTGTGTGTGTGTGTATTACATTTTCTTTATCAACTCATTGATGGATTAACATATAGTTGCTACATATCTTGGCTATTGTCAGTAATGTTGCAATGAACATGGGGATACCAATATCTTTTCCATTTATCATTTTCCTTTCCTTCAGGATCCCAGGGTAGTTCCGTTTTTACTTTCTTGAGGAAACTCCATACTGTTCTCAGAGAGGCTGCAGCAAGTTACATGAACCAACAGAGCAAAAATGTTCCCTTTTCTCCATATCTTCACCAACAATTACTATTTCTTGTCTTTTTGATAATAGTCATTCTAACAAGTGTAAAGTAACATCTCACTGTAGGTTTTTTTTAAAAATTATTATTATTATTATTTAAGAGAGAGAAAGAGAGAGCATTAGCAGGAGAGGGGTAGAGGAAGAGAATCCTCAGACTTCCTGTTGAGAATGGAGCCTGATGTGGGGCCTGATCCCATGAGCCATCAGATCAAGACCTGAGCTGAAATCAAGAGTCAGAGACTCAAGCAAATGAGCCACCCAGACACCCCTACTTCACTGTAGTTTTGTTGTTCATTTCCCTGGTGATTAGTTATGCTAAGCAAATTTTCATGTACCTGGTGGCCATCTGTATGTCTTCGCTGGAAGATAATTTTTTTTAAGTAAAAGATTATTAAGCACCTAATATATGAGTGGAAAGACACCATGAAGTAAATATTGGCCAAATACATATCATTCATCAAAAGCTATAAAATGTGGATAGGCTACTAGGGTTCATCTGATAAGCCACAAGGAGGAAGTGCAAATTTAAAAAGTACTGGAAAAGCTACTTAGTAAATAATGAATGAATAACTAAAGTCTGTGAATCCAAGAGTAATTACTATCTATGGCATTAGATTCAACTTTCGAGAATGTAACTGACATGTTTAGAAATGCACTCATTTAAAGATTTTTATTCATTTATTTGACAGAGAGAAATCACAAGTAGATGGAGAGGCAGGCAGAGAGAGAGAGAGAGGGAAGCAGGCTCTCTGCTGAGCAGAGAGCCCGATGCGGGACTCGATCCCAGGACTCTGAGATCATGACCTGAGCCGAAGGCAGCGGCTTAACCCACTGAGCCACCCAGGCGCCGAAATGCACTCATTTAGAGGTGCTCATTCATGACTATCCTAAGTTCCTTATCATACTGATGTTTCTATGAAATTCCCCTTTATCAATAGATAGAGATAGAAATATATTTTTATTTCTATAGGTTTTGCAGTTTTGCAGATACTACATTAAGGACAGACTGGTTCACTTTGAACAGTAAGATGTTTTTGGAAGATCTGCATAGATGTAATGAGCCTGGGAATATTTCACACAGAGTCAGCCATAGGAAAATTTCTCTAAATTCTTCTTCCTATAAGACCTTGAAATGTTGTGTATATTTTTATTTTTATATTTCTATGACTAATCAGTTTCTAACATATAATAAAATGTCAGTAAAATTATGGATAACAACAATTAAGCAATTAAGAAAGGAATGAAAGAATCTGTCACAAGTATTAAATACCTATATTCCTTGATGTAGATATATTTATATATATATAAATTTAGTAATGTGGCTGACACAAAACTATTTGCAAATAAAAAGCATTTCATTTCATAGTTCCGTCTATAATACATGCTCTGTAGAAGTTATACTGGAGAGTAATAAAGTATTATAACTAAGTTGTCCAAAACTTTTAGGTGTTCCATAAAATTCACACTGATTATTTTGACATAAATCTTGTTATATGTTCAAGATGGGAGAGCTAGGGAAATTATGAATGACATAATACTAAGGTCCATGTCTTTTTTTCTGTTACAGGATTCTGTAGTTGAGAAAAGTAATCTCTTTCCTCTAGATTAAAGTGAGTTATCTCTGAGACAGTTTCTGTCAATCTTTTTTCAGAAAGATTCTTGAAACCTTTTCTCGAATCTGCCTAGTCCTCACTCCATAGATGATAGGATTGAGGGCAGGTGGAACAACAACATATAGATTGGCCAGGAGAATGTGAATGTATACGGGAATATTCCTGCCAAACCTGTGGGTCAAGAAGGAGAAAAAAGCTGGAGTGAAAAAGGCTAGGATAACACAGATATGGGAGCCACATGTATGAAGCACTTTGAGAAGGAAGGCAGAAGACAGCTCGGAGTATTCTCACATAGGAGATAACAATCAGTACAACATCAACAAATACCATTGATATAAGAATTAATCCAAATATCATGTTTACCTTTATATTGGCACAGGCCAGCCGAGCAATTCCCATGTGCTCACAGTATGTGTGGGGGATTATATGGTGTCCACAGAAGGGAAGTCGCAAGATGAGAAACACCAGAGGGATTACCAAAATGAAATTAACTCCAAACACTACAACAAGGATGAAACCAATAATCCTATTTGTGAGAATCAGGCTGTATCTCAGAGGATTGCAGATGGCAACATGGCGATCAAAGGCCATCGCCACCAACACAACAGTTTCCATGGCAGTGAATATATGAATAAAGAACATCTGGCTGACACAGCCTCCAAAGCTAATCTCCTTTAAATTAAACCAGAATATTCCCAACATTTTGGGGATAGTGGATGAGGACAGGCCTAGATCAATGGAGGCTAACATAGCCAAGAAGTAAAACATAGGCTGATGAAGACTCTCTTCATTCTTGATCACAAACAAGATAGTGATGTTCCCCACAAGGGCGATCAAATACACAGAACAAAAAGGAAACCCAATCCAGATGTGCATCTCTTCAAGGCCAGGAACTCCCAGCAGGAGGAAATAGGAGGGGTGGAACTTGGTATCATTTGAAGGGGACATCCTCTCTCCGTTCTTTTGAAATTGCAGATAAAACAAATTATCAAATATTTAAAAGGTCAAACCACATCCAATAAAGAATACAGTAAATTTTGGGTGATGATCAACAGGAAATCAAGAAGGAAGTTTTATGCCAGCCCTTAATATGTGGATTGATTCAGATATTAAAAAATATTAATTCTGCTAAGTGTAGTGAACAAATGTGAGAAAATCTGATTTTATAATATTATTATTTGGGGATGAGACAGATAATATTCAAATAAACAAAAAAAAAGTGTGGGGGGTACAGATATCATATATGTGCATATTCAAATATGTATACTGGGAAGATTTAAAGGATATAAGGGATATAAGATATATAGGTGATATAAGAAAAACAAAGCATGGCATTGGATAGTAATGAAGTTGGTGTCTATTTAAATTTATTGTGAGGGAAGTTCCCTCTAGCAAGGTGATACTAAGCAGATAAATGATTTAGTGTAAAATTAATGAACACTAAATATGTTTTTTATTTGAGTATAGTTGACACAATGTTACATTAGTTTTAAGTGTTCATCTTCTATACTGATCACAAGTGTAGCTACCACCTGTCCTGTTTCATCACTATTACGATATCATTAACTATATTCTCTGTTTTGTGCTTTTTATTCCTGTGACTTATTCTTTCCATAACTGGAAACCTGTACTTCCTAGTCCCCTTCACCCATTTTGCACACCCCCCCACCCCCTGGCAACAATCAACATCAAATACATTTGAGACATGGGATGACCCTTGGATTTGAATCTGGAAAGGAGGCTCCTTCCACCTTGTGGGTCATGAACTGAAAGTGATAAATGCTCTTCTCTGATAAGTCTGTGAAATAGGGTTTTAGGAAAGTTGGTGACTCTCTAGGATATCAGGTAGTAGGTTTGTAAGGAATAAAGAAAATGAACTTCTTATTTAGTTTATTTTCCTCTTTTTCTATAGTCCATGGTTAGTGTGGTAAGTTGGAGTGAAGTGGTTCTGCTTGGGAGGTTCCCCAAGCCCCTCAGTTCAGTGAGAATCTAGGTAAGATGGACAGATGAAGGAAGTACTTATTTCTAAGGGCTTTCTCAAGTTTTCTATAGAAATTTTTTATCAAAACTTACTCTAAAAATTCTGGATAGCAAAAATAAAAACAAAAGAATATATTTTATTTTAAAATATACTGTTTGATCTATACTTTAAAAAATACTGAAATTAAGGAGAAAAAAAGTAAGAGAATTTACCTCTACCAAAAATATTTAAACAATACCTACCTAATGTTCTTCTGTTCCTCACAGCTTCAACCCTATTTCAGGCATTTCCTGTTTCAACTATTTCTCAGACCTCCGATCCCTTATCTCCAGTACCTGGCTCCCAGAACCCACCCTTGAGCAGCACCATTTGGCTTGGCCATGACCATGATTCTTTTACAATCAGACTACAGCAACATCTCCCCTTCAGACTTCATTGTATTTGTCACACCTACAAAGGAAAGTTTATACTTGTGCTGCAGCAGATGACCAAACCCCAGTGTATCTCCCACAGAACCCTTAATCCCTAGGGTCTGGAGGGTTCCTCTTCCTGAAAAAAAAGACAGTTAATTCTCCTATGACTCTTTTTCTGAACTCTGGGATCTACAGTTGTTGCCTTGCATTATTAGTCTCTACTCTGACCCACAGATTCTATCCCCCAGCTTTACCTTTGGCCTAAAAACATTAAACTTTTCAGAAGTGTTGATTTTGATTTACAATAATAGAAGCAAGGTAAAATAATTAGGAAAGTATACATAGGCTGGAGAAATAACAAGTATAAGAATAATACTAACACCATGATGTGTAAAAGTGGTGCGGAATAACACTGAGGAAGAAGGCTCTAAGGCCTTTTGAGTCATCCTACTCTAGCTCAAATTAGGGGGAGTGGGTAAACAGTGCAAGTGCCAAATCTTTTAGAATTGTGTAGTTAGTGGAATTTCATAGACATTGGGGTTGTAGCTGGATTTTAGGTCCTCCATTACATATTGCATTTTGGATTCATACATAGAGATTCAGTATCTCCTTCCCTAGGATCCAAATCACTGTGACCTGGAAGCAGCAGCCCTACTCTACCAAGTCAGAATTGAGAGCTCAGATGTTCCTTCTCATGCTGTCCAAGCTGTATGTCTTTTTTGTTCAGATCAGCATATATTAGGTTTGCAGGGTCTAGGCTAAACAAGTGAATACTTTTACCGAAGCAGGACAGTAGAATAATGTTGTAAAGAGGCTACAAATCCCCGATATATGAGTGGATACAGGTTAGTGAATGCAATATGGAAATTTGAGAAACCCATGAGAACTGTGAGAATTAAATGAGGGGGAGAACTAAATAATTTACTGCTATATGTGATGTGGTGAGCTGTTAACATGATCCACCTTTCAACACTCTTCCAGAATTGAAGTTGTGACTTACCTATAGCCAGTTTTCATGGTATTCTATAGGAAACCAACTGCCTATGCAAGGGGCCAACCTGTAAGGAATCTGAAAGATTAACCCCTTCTTATCAGTCTAATCACTTACTCCAAATAATGGCTTCTATTTGTCCTACCCAATGCCATCAGAAACTCAGGCCATTTAAATCCATAATACTGAGTGTGTCCTCACTGAAATCATTGAAGATAATACTGGTGGATGGTGATGAATGTACTCTGAATACCACCAATGGGTACTTTATAAGAAATGACTTTATTTGCTCTGGGTCTTTCATAGATAGATTTTATGAAGTTCAGGAATGTTCCCTCTATCCCTATACTTTGGAGTGTTTTAATCAGGAACGGATGCTGGATTTTATCAAATGCTTTTTCTGCATTAATTGAGAGGACCATGTGGTTCTTCTCTTTTCCCTTATTAATTTGTTCTATCACATTGATTGGTTTGTGAATGTTGAACCATTCTTATAGTCCAGGGATGAATCCTGCCTGGTCATGGTGGATAATCTTTTTAATGTGCTGTTGGATCCTGTTTGCTAGGATTTTGTTAGAATCTTAGCATCCATATTCATCGGTGATATTGGTCTGAAATTCTCCTTTTTGGTAGGGTCTTTGCCTGGTTTGGGGATCAGGGTAATGTTGGCTTCATAGAAAGAGTATGGAAGTTTTCCTTCTGCTTCAATTTTCTGAAACAACTTCAGGAGAATAGGTGTTATTTCTTCTTTGAAAGTTTGGTAGAATTCCCCAGGGACTCCATCAGGTCCTGGGCTCTTGTTTTTTGGGAGGTTTTTATCACTGCTTCAATCTCGTTACTAGATATTAGTCTATTCAGGTTGTCAATTTCTTCCTGGTTCAATTTTGGGAGTTTATAGTTTTCCAGGAATGTGTCCATTTCATCTAGGTTGCTTAGCTTATTGGCATATAACTGTTGATAATAACTTCTAATGATTGTTTCTACTTCCTTGGTGTTAGTTGTGATCTCTCCAAAGGCAAAGGAAACAAAAGCAAAAATGAACTTTTGAGACTTTGTCACGGCCGGCGCGACAAATCGACCAGGAAACATGAGGGAAGAGGATGGTGAAAAGAAATTAAGAGACAAAGATGGGGGCAGGAGGGACACTGAGGATGATGTCCAACAGTGCCGATTTTATTCCACATCTTACAAACATTTATAAGGCAGACCACAATAGAAGGAGTAATACATCAGTACCTAGTGAGATGACCTCAAGTTTCTATAACAAGTTTACATTAACTACAAGCAAACCTTGTAATGCCAGGTAGTCTCGCTAAAGCCATTAGCAAGACAATCAACCAGGGAGTGGGTTATGGGAGGTACAGGAACAACAAGGACCAACTAAGAATTCATGACCTGATAAGGAGTCCAGACTTTGAAGGAGACACAAGTCAGTGCCTGGTTTGATCCAGGACTCCAACCATGCTGTAGCCTCCAACAGACTTCATCAAGATTAAAAGCTTCTGCACAGCTAAGGAAACAATCAAAGAAACAAAGAGGCAACCCACGGAATGGGAGAAGATATTTCCAAATGACAGTACAGACAAAAGGTTGATATCCAGCATCTGTAAAGAACTCCAGAAACTCAACACACACAAAGCAGACAATCATATCAAAAAATGGGCAGAAGATATGAACAGACACTTCTCCAATGAAGACATACAAATGGCTATCAGACACATGAAAAAATGTTCATCATCACTAGCCATCAGGGAGATTCAAATTAAAACTACATTGAGATATCACCTTACACCAGATGGAATGGCCAAAATTAGACAGGAAACAACATGTGTTGGAGAGGATATAAAGAAAGGGGAACCCTCTTACACTGCTGGTGGGAATGCAAGTTGGTACAGCCTCTTTGGAGAACAGTGTGGAGATTCCTCAAGAAATTAAAAATAGAGCTTCCCTATGACCCTGCCATTGTACTCCTGGGTATTTACCCCAAAGATACAGATGTCGTGAAAAGAAGGGCTGTCTGTACCCCAATGTTTATAGCAGCAATGGCCACAGTCGCCAAACTGTGGAAAGAGCCAAGATGCCCTTCAATAGACGAATGGATAAGGAAGATGTAGTCCATATACAGTATGGAGTATTATGCCTCCATCAGAAAGGACGAATACCGAACTTTTGTAGCATATGGATGGGACTGGAAGAGATTATGCTGAGTGAAATAAGTCAAGCAGAGAGAGTCAATTATCATATGGTTTCACTTATTTGTGGAGCATAACAAAAAGCATGGAGGACACGGGGAGTTAGAGAGAAGGGGGTTGGGGCAAATTGGAAGGGGAGGTGAATCATGAGAGACTATGGACTCTGAAAAACAATCTGAGGGGTTTGAAGTGGCGGGGGGGGTGGGAGGTTAGGGAACTAGGTGGTGGGTATGATAGAGGGCACGGATTGCATGGAGCACTGGATGTGGTGAAAAAATAATGATACTGTTATGCTGAAAATAAATAAATGAAAAAAAATACTATCTCAAAAAACAAACAATGAATACTCTTATGCTGAAAATAAATAAAAAAAATTTAAAAAGAATGAATACCTAAATAAGTAAATAGCTATAACATATCACTTTCAAATGCTTAATGAAATAACAGGTGAATGTATAAATAGATAATGCACATAAAAATCAATTATAAGCATTTTTTAGTATGCTTAATTTCATTCAAAATACGAAAATGTATAAATTACAAAGGTACACTGTTTTACCTCTCCAAATGGCAAATATTTGAAAACTTACTAAAACAAATTTTAATGGACATAGGAAAAAAGTAGAATTTGTACTTTATGGGGATACACATTTATATTAGCTCTCTGAAGAAAGGGAAGATGCCCTAACTAAGATCGAACAGTTCCTCCCAGAAAAAATTTTTAAGTTTCCATTTAAAATTAAGTGGAAAAAATGAGGTTTGTAAAGCTTATGCTCCCTAACATTGTTGTAGGTATACTCCAAATGTAAAAGAAGGAAATTATAATACAAAGAGGAAAGAAGTTGTATATAAAGAGATATAGGATATAGGAATAACAACATATATTATAAAATGAAAAATGGGAAGTATTGAGTATGCTACTATTTAGATTTTAAAAAGTCCAGGTACATAGAGGAATCTGAAGGAACAAATTTAAGATCTGATGATGGTGATTGCCTCCAGAGAGGAGTTTTATGTTGTATGAGATTTTGTTTTGTTTTGTTTTCAGATTTTATTTATTTATTTGACAGAGAGAGAGAGACAGCAAGAGAGGGAACACAAGCAGGGGTAGTGGGAGTGGGAGAAGGAGTCTTCCCAGAGAGCAGGGAACCCAAAGTGGATCTTGATCCCAGGACTCTGGGATCATGACCTGAACCAATGGCAGATGCTTAAAGGCTGAGCCACCCAGGCACCCCAAGTTGTGAGAGATTTTACCTCATTGTATAGTGTTTGGTAAACTTGAGTCTTGAATTTTATCCATATATGATCAATATGTATGAAACTAAAGGAAACCAGAATATTTAAGCTCAAAATTTGCCTCTTTGGCATAAAAAAATTATTTTGAGCTGAAGGCAATTAAGAAGTAAATGCAGAAAAAGTTACTGCCTTGTTGCCTGGAGGCAAGAAATAAATTCTTTCAGTGGAAACAGACTCTCACCAGCCCAGGAACGGAACCAAAGTAACCTACAAACAAATGTTGTTACACTGTTATCTTCTTAGTTATTTCTTTACTATTTACTTCCCCTAAACCAAACTTCTGTGTCAATTCTTCCCAAGTCTATTCTTTGTCTGAAAAGTAAAAAAGCCATTTGGGACAACATCGATGGAACTAGAGCGAATCATTCTTAGTGAAATAAGTCAAGCAGAGAAAGACAACTATCATATGATCTCCCTGATATGAGGAAGTGGTGATGCAACATGGGGGCTTAAGTGGGTAGGAGAAGAATCAATGAAACAAGATGGGAATGGGAGGGAGACAAATCATAAGTGACTCTTAATCTTACAAAACAAACTGAGGGTTGCTGGGGGGAGGGGGTTTGGGAGAAGGGGGTGTGGGATTATGGACATTGGGGAGGGTATGTGCTTTGGTGAGTGCTGTGAAGTGTGTAAACCTGGTGATTCACCGACCTGTACCCCTGGGGACTAAAAATATATGTTTATAAAAAATAAAAAATTAAAAAAAAAAAAAGCTTCCTGCTCTGGTCATTTCCTCACTTCAATTTTTTAGGAAGGCTCCCACATACATGCAAAAATTTGAATAGATGTGCAGGCTTATCTTCTGTTAGTCTCTCTTTGTCAGTTAAAATTTTGGACCAACCAGGGACCCTAGGAAGAAAGGTTTCCATCCCCTGCAAAACAAAATATATGATCACATCTAGGACAAAAATTATAAGTTGGGAGTATACTTATTCGCATGAAAAATGTTCATAATATGTTATAATATAAAATGAGTTACAAAAAATTTACAGTGTGACCACATAAGACAGGTCAGTTACAGATCTTTTTTTCTCCCCTTTGTCTAGTTGGCTTTTTTCTCTACTTTCCACGTAACAATTTAAATGCCTCCTTCTCAGCATAGAATCCCTACTCACCTTTTCTAGATTAAGTCCCTGGTGAAATGCTTTCATTGCACCTATTCTGTGAACAGATAATCAATGTGGAGTTTGAGGTACATCAGTAAACAAATAAGGTAAAGATCTATAGTCAGGATACTAAAATCCTAAAGAGTGGAGTTGGAGAGTGCATCCAATAAATATTAACATAATGACTAGGTAAGATGTATTATAAAATAGAAAGGGCTATGCACTATGAAAAAAAAAATCAGAGCAGGACAAAGAAAATCAAGAGTACTAGACAGGACTTGTTAGGGTGGATATCTTTGATGTAACTGCACTTGAGCAAGAAACTGATATTTCCATTCATGCTAGGAGAAAGTCCAGAAGTTACAGGGAAAAGTATTTAATTGCTAAAATTTGTCCGCAGGCCCTTTGTAGTAGTCATCTGTCAGCGTAAATTAAAAAAGAGGCAATAATAGTGTTTGCTCATGAGACCATACAGTGAGGGACCTTGAAGAATCTGATGTCCAACTTCTATATTTTAGTAAGCCATTAAAAAATATCCTTTGAAGTGATACAGGATCATCAGGGAGGGGACTTTTCACCATTCCAATCATGAAGAGTGGGCCACAAGCAATTCTTAATCTCTTAGAGAAACTATGCAGTATATTATAGACATTACAGTCAAAAGCCCTGGAAGCAAACTTGCTGGGTTAAAATCCATGCTCTATCACTTGCTGGATATGTGAGTTTCATTTAGTCATTAACCTCTCTGTGCCTCAGTTTGCTTGTCTGAAAATGGGACATAAGATAGCATCATCCTCATAGTTATTTTTAGGATCCAATAAGTATACAATTCTTGGAAAAGTACTTGGAAAATAAATGCTGTGTATCTTACTTGTTGTTACTATTATTTCCTGCAAAACCATTTTCTGTGGAAGCAAGCTATCCACCCTTTGATAGAAGGTTACTCAGGGGAATACACAAGGAATCTCCACTCTGCCATGAGGTTCAGAAGCTGGGATGGGGGGCTGGAGAAGTGAGTAGCCACAAAGAAAATTGAGTTGCTAGGGATGAGAGAAAAATTTTGGAGGAGGAAGAAGGAGAGGGAGATAGGCTTCAGGGGCAGAAGGTATGATAGAGATCTGAAGAGTCCAGGCAGGTGACAAAGGGGTCTGCAGCTACTTTCAGGTCAAGGGCAATTCTAAGAACTTGGTATCTCTCAAAGTCCAAAAGCAGAGGGTGGCATGCCTGAGGTCATGCAGAAACTCACAGACAGGGAACTTCCAGATACCACTTCTATCTATTTTTCTGAGTCTTTTGTTCCTTGTCTTTTCTCTTTCCTCTCCAGTCACCCCAAAACATTTCTAGGCTTGAACTGGCTGTGCTCGATATTGGCCTCAAACTTTTGCATATATTGTTTCATTTTTAAGAATAACAATCCCTACCCACCCTTTCTTTTTAAAATACTTATATATATATCAAGATTCATCTCATCTCCTACCTTCTCTATAAAATCTTTACTTACCATCCACAATGGCCTTTGAGAATCATTTAGTTTTCATGAATTTTATAATAATTTTTTGTGCAATGACCCTGTTACCATTTTATAATAATGATTCCATTGCATTTTATATCTTGTACTAAAATAGAAATTCATTAGTGTGTTTGTACTCACTTCTATCTTTCAGTGCATGACATGGAATCAGTCACATAGAAGGTATGCAGAAAACTTTGTGGGCTGATTTTGATGACATGTTTGGGAGATGAAATAAAACTGATTCTCTACTACCTATATAATTGGAAAGATTTCGCCTCAAACTACGATGTTCAGAATGAATCAGAGTTGAAAAATATAGGTTATAATAATAATGATCTCAGCTCTAATTTATTAAATGGTTAGTACATATTAGAAATTATGCTAAGTGCTTTTTTGTCTTTCATTAGAGCATTTAATCAGCCAGATAATCTTTGTGGTATGTTTTACCCACATTTGATAAAAAGTATAGAAGCTGAAATTTAGAGAGATTAAATGGTCTGTTAAAGTCTTGTGGCTAAAAATGAAGACATAAGATTTAAATCTTGGGACTATATGGATCCAAAACTCATGTTTACCCCAACTCTTTCCTAACTAACATTTTATTTTCTCCATACTGCATCCATTTGTATCATCTCTTTTCTTTCTTTCCTTTATGTTTCTTCTCCTGTGTCCCTGACCAGAGTCCATGCTCTAAGCAGCCCACGGTCAGGGATTGCTTCCATTCAACTCTGCCTTTCTCTCTCGCATTAAACCTGAGGTATGACCAATGATATGACCTAAAAAAGTATCTCAAAATGAATGAATGAGTGAATGAATTAATCACATACTAGTCATTTAATTATTGCTTTTGTCTGTTTCACTGATAACATCACAATTATATTTTGTAGGTGTATTTTAAAGATTTATTTATTTATTTATTTATTTGAGAGAGAGAGCATGTGGGGAGTGGGCAGAGGGAGAGACAGAGAGAGAGAGACTCTCAAGCAGATTCCACACTGAGCACCGGGCCTGATGTTAGGCTTGATCTCATGGTCATGAGATCATGACCCGAGACAAAACCAAGAGCTGGATGCTCAATTGACTGTCCCACCCAGGCACCCCTGTAGGTACATTTTAAATGGAGGTCCTAAATTGATGAAATGGGGAAAACAAACAATTCCTAGACATGCTCTACTTGCTCCCCATTGGAGGGTCTCCCCTTACCACACACAGAACATGCACCAACACCAGGCCTGCACCCCTCGTTTTATTACCTGCTCTTCCTAGACACAGAAATCTATAACCCTTTTGTCAAACATAAAACCTGTAGGGAATGGGTACATTACTTTATCTTTTTTTATTCTACATTTGTGTCTTTGGCAGATCTTTACACAGAAGAACTATTTCATAATAGATAGTTACAAAAGTTTTAGAAAATCTACATATTAGTAGGACTTGTGTGTTTAATACCATTTTACTCACAGCATTTACAAAGGTCTTCTCCACTCCCTTTTAACCCCCCTTTCCCCTAAGCAATATGTCTATTTTATGATTTATTTGTCTTGACTAATGACAACCTATCTCCAAGTAAAAACCTGATCATAATTTCCCGGATCTGCTTGGTCTTGATTCCATAAACAATTGGGTTCATTGTAGGAGGCAGTAGCAAGTAAATGTTGGCTACAATGATGTGTGCATGGTGGGGGATACTGTGTCCTCCAAAACGGTGGGCAAAAAATGTGAAAAAAGCTGGGACATAGGTGATCACAATGGCACAGATATGAGATGTACAGGTGCCGAAGGCTTTCTGGCGAGCATCCGCAGAGGACAAACTCACCACTGCTCGCAAGATCAAAGTGTAAGACACAGAAATACAGAACATATCAAAGCCCCCAATCAAGAGGGCTGCCAAGAGACCATAGATAGCATTGACCTTGAAGTTTCCACAGGACACCTTGGCCACGGACATGTGGTCACAGTAGGTGTGGGGAATGAAGTTTCCCCGGCAGTAGGGCAGACGCTTGGTGAGGAAAGTGAATGGGAGGATGAGCAGCACACCCCTCAGGAAGGTGGTAAGACCAGCCTTGGCGATGACAGCGTTGGTGAGGATGGTGGAATAACGTAAAGGGTAGCAGATGGCGACATAGCGGTCCAGGGCCATGAGCATGAGCACCCCAGACTCCATCCCAGTCAGCGTGTGGACAAAAAACATCTGAGCCAGGCAGGCGTTGAAGTCAATCTCCTTGAGGTTGAACCAGAATATGCACAGCATGTTGGGTACAGTGGTGGTGCACAGGGTGACGTCCGTGAAGGAGAGCAGGGCCAGGAAGTAGTACATGGGCCGGTGCAGGGCCTCCTCATGGCTGATGAGGTAGATGAGCCCACAGTTCCCCAGGACAGCGATGATGTACATGAAGCAGAAGGGCAGGGCGATCCAGGTGTGTGCAGCTTCCAGGCCGGGGACACCATTCAAGATAAAGAATCCTGGGGTCAGGCTGGAGCTGTTTCCCCCACACATAGTGGCTCATAGGAGGTGGGCATGTTATGTTCTTTAAAAGTGGTGATTTCCTGGACAAGAAAATAACTCTAAGGTGAGTAGGGGGCTCAGAAACCAAATATAGAAAGAATATATTTTTTAATGAAAAGTGGTTTCCCTAGAGTTTTATTATCTATCATCACATTCCATCTCTGGTTCTTAACCTTGCACATGACATGGACAACTAGTCATTTTATGCCTCTGTTTTCTAAATCTCAAATGAGTATAATCATTGTGCCAGCCTCAGAAATTTGTTGGAATTATTCCATAATAATATATATAATGTGCTATAACTGTTCATAGACTATAGTAAATGCTCAATAAATATTAGCAGTAATACTGCTGTTGTTATTACTGTTCCTACCTCAGTATAAGGTACCCCATGTGATAGAACTTATCATGTTTAATATACATAAATTCAAATGGAGCTGTTGAGAGCTGCTGTTATTCAAGTGTCACTGTGCACTTAGGGTGCAAAAGGTAGTATTAGATTTTGAGAGCCTTAGTTTTATTGGGTGATTGAGAATTGAACTTTACAGACAAATCATGAGAGACTCTTAACTCTGGGAAACAAACTGAGGGTTGTGGAATGGAAGGTGGGTGGTGGGTTGGGGTAACTGGGTGATGGATATTAAGGAGGGCACGTGATCTGATGAGCACTGGGTGTTTATGCAACTAATGAATCATTGAACATTATATAGAAAACTAATGATGTACTATATGTTGGCTAATTTAATTAAGTAAGTAAATTTATTTTATTTGATAAAGAGAGAGAGCACAAGGACGGGGGAAGCAGGCAGAGGGAGAGTAGAAACAGGATCTGTGCTGAGCAGGGAGCTTGATGTGGGGCTCAATCCCAGGACCCTGAAATCATAACCTGAGCTGAAGGCAGATGCTTAACGGAGTGAGCCACCCAGGCTCCCTGCCTAATTGAGTTTAAATTAAAAAAAATAAATAAATAAAGTCGTATTCTATGTAGAAAAAAAGAGAGAGAGAGAGAATTGAACTTGAGAAACCATGCTTGCTACCAGGGCCTTCAAGAGAGGAAAATATATTCTCTTATCTTGAATTTATATTTTAGGCTGAAAAAAATGATAAATATCTCTTGTCATTCAAATGATATCCAGGGACATCTTATTCAGCTAAGTCCTCACAAGTCTTCTGCTAATTCTAGGTCACTCAGCAGTTGGCCATTTTAACCTCTGCAGAGAGAATGGTGTGGATAGGAGGCCACTACTAATGTCTGCTTCCTTCTAAGAGAACACTATAGCCACAAGACTAAAAGATCAGGATATTAAGATAACAAAGAAGAATATTTCATTCTGAATAACTGGCTTATAAACGAAAACAGATTGCCTATCATGGAAGATTCTCAGGCTCTTCCAAACAGCAATAACATACAACTAAGCAATTAATCTAACTCATTAATCATAAACAAGCAGAGTGCCAGCTCTTTTTCTCCCTCAGTATAAGATTTTTGTCTACACTATCCCTCTCAGATGATTCCCCCAGAATCATCTGAGAATCATCTGTGAATTCTGCTATTGAGTAAGCTACTTTTAAACTTAGATATAAAAAGGAAAAAAAAAAAAACTAGATAGGTATGTCTGCCCTCCGAAAATACGAAAGTGGAGTCTTATTGTATGCTTACTCATGGAAATATAGACACTGAGGCTCCATGAGTTTCCAACATTAAGTAGCTGGATAGACTTGAACAATTTCAATGCTTTTAAAGGGAAGGTAATAATAGTATAGACTATAGAGGTTAAATGAGAGTTGATCCTTTAAGTGTTGTCTGGCATTTAGTAAATAATCAGTATATGTGATCTATTGTAATAATAGACAATAATTGCCAGACTATGCATTAAAACACATATTATTTACTTAACAGGTATTTATTGATTGATTACATGCCAGGTATCAGTCTACTTTTGGGGACTATCTTAGTGAACCAAAAACACCAGAATCTGTTCCACTACTGGGTACAATTTCAATGGTGTTGACTCCTGTATTCAAATTTATATTAATGTCATGAATACATATAATTAACCTCATTTTATATATAAGAGAATGTAAGTGCAAGGTAACTCAATTAAAAGTCTAAGTTGACAACACTTAAAAACTGGGAGAATCAAGATGTACGATGGTTTGATATTGAAGTCATGTGTTTAATCACTCTCTGTCCATGGTCCTAAATTAGTGAAGGAATAGCTGTTGGGCGTAACTAGCTGAAATAATTCATTATGACATTGGAAGAGGAGAAAACTTGTTCTTAACTGTGTCCTAGGAAAGAAAAAGAATAAATGTGTAAAGTAACAGAAAATCAGTCCTTAGCCAAGGGAGGTATCCTTGCAGAGAAACTCGTTCTGTGAGAGAGAACCTGTCTGCAAGATAGCTGGAATCCTACAACTGGACTTGTTCACATAGACACTGTACAGCACCTGGAAGTAGGGTTGTATGGGAAGATTTCTATAGGGAACCCCCTCTCAGGAATTCCTCTTAATGCCTTTTCAGATTCAGTTACTTTCCACCTGCTCACAAAGACCATTTCTACCAGAAGCAGTTCTGAGTACAGATATCTATTAAGGCAAAAGCTTTTGTGTTCTTCCCATTGGAGCCCCTTATTGTCCAAACTTCTTATTCAATGAATTCTGAGGTAGTTTTAAACTTATTTCACAATTAGGGGTATGCTGTTTTCCCTCTTAGTCCCTAAATAAGTGGTCATCCATTCTGATTGGAGTCAAGAAGAAATACTAGGCTTCCAATCAACCACATCTCAAACACTTGTATTTCTTGTACTATAAGCGTTACATTTGGGGAAAATACAAGTCTTTGGGAATCACCCAAACTCACCTCAGTGTCAGCAAAGACTGGGTTTATAGACATGACTGAGACTTCTGAGCATCTAACAGTTCTGTAACAACCAGTTTCCACCTCTACATAGTATTGCTGTACCCTTTGAGGATTCCCCAGACTTGAGTGTCTATGCCTGATTGGATGTCTACAGTTGATGTCTCACAGGGCTCTGGTTGAAGTTAAGATCCTTTGGGACTTTTGAGATTATTTTATATTGATCAGCTTTTTAAGCAGGAGTGAAACTATAAAACAATAAGTGTGTAAGAGGTAAATGTCTTCCTACCCTATGTGGATTCAAAGAGATCTGATAGTCATAAGAATTATGCATTTTCCATTTTTATTAATTTATAAAATGATGGTCTAAGTACATAATTATAAAATTCCAAAAAAATATATTAAAGCACCTACAATATCAGTCTTTCCTCTTAGCTACTAAATAAATGGTTCATTTTACCACCCTGAATATGTATGTATGTGTATGTATGTATATACATGTATAAATGTATGTATATAAATGTAAAAATGTATAACATTTATAAAATTTATTACATATATATTTGTCTTTCTCTGACTGACTTATTTCACCTAGCATTATATTCTCTAGTTGTATCCATGTCATTGTGAATGGAAGAATTTGTCTTTTTTATCTTTTTTATCGCTAAATAAATCTCTCTCTCTCTCTCTCTCTCTCTCTCTATATATATATATATAATATATATATAATCGCTAAATAAATCTCTCTCTCTCTCTCTCTATATATATATTTTATCGCTAAATAAATCTCTCTCTCTCTCTATATATATATATATATATATATAGAGAGAGAGAGAGAGATAGAGAGAGAGAAACCTCTTCTTTATCCATCCATCAGCCAATGGGAATTTGGGGTCTTTCCATAATCTGGCTATTTAGATAATGCTGCTATAAACATTAGGGTACACGTATCCCTTTGAATTATTATTTTTTGTATTCCTTGGGGAAATACTTAGCAGTGCAGTTGCTGGATCTTAGGGTAGTTTTTGTTTTTATTTTCATTTTTGTTTTTAACATTTTTAGGAACCTCTATATGGTCTTCAGTATAGTGCGCCAGTTTGCATTTCTATCTACAGTGCAGGAGGGTTCCTTTTTCTCCACATTCTTATAATACCTGTTGTTTCCTGTGTTGTTGATTTTAGCCATTCTAACACATGTGTGGTGATATTTCATTGTAGATTTGATTTGCATTTGCTTGACGTTGAGTGATGTTGAGCATCTTGTCATGTGTCTGTTTTTCATCTGTAGATCTTCTTTGGAAAAGCGTCTGTTCCAATTCAGCACTTATTCATTTATTCATTTTTTTAGGTGTTGAGTTTTATAAGTTATTTATGTATTTTGGGTTCTAACCCTTTATCAGATATGTCATTGGTTAATACCTTCTTCCATTCTGTAGGCTACCTTTTAGTTTTTCAATTATTTCCTTCACTGGGTAGAAGGGTTTTATTTTGGTGCAGTCCCAACAGTTCATTTTTGCTTTTGTTTTCCTTGCCTCAGGAAACATCTAAAAAGAAGTTGCTACAACTGATGTCAAAGAGGTTACTGCTGTGCTCTCCTCTAGGATTTTTATGGTATCAGCTTTTTCTTTTAGAGTAACATCCTCTGGACCTTGCTATCTCTGAGGTGGGACTCAGGAGAAGAGCACCGGTTTTGGAGTCAGAAGAGCTCTAGGGTTTCAGTTTGGTTCAGCCTCCTAGCAACTAGGTGACCTTGTCAAGTCAATAGGCATCTTCCAAGTGTGGTTCCTTCATCTGGTGAAATGAATGCAGAAAAGGGGAGGAGACAGGAAGTGGGAAAGGGTTTTCAAAGACTCTGAGTGGAATGGTTGTTATTAAAATAATATTAGCCACCCACACAAAAATCAGTTCTTAGTTTCATTGGTCTTTCCAAATGTTTTTATACACTTTAGTTCATTTATTTCTTCTGTGATTTCCATTATTTCCTTCTTTCTGCTAACTTTTATCTTAATATATTCTCCTTTTTCTAGTTCCCTCAAATGTGAAGTTAGGTCATTTATTTAAGATCTTTCTTTTTCTTTCCTTTCTTTCTTTCTTTTTTTTTTTTTTTTTTAGATTTTCTTTTTTTATTTGACAGACAGAGATCACAAGTAGGCAGAGAGGCAGGTGGGGTGGGGGGGGAAAGCAGGCTCCCTGCTGAGCAGAGAGCCCGATGATGCAGGGCTCCATCCCAGGACCCTGGGATCATGATCTGAGCCAAAGGCAGAGGCTTAACCCATTGAGCCACCCAGGCGCCCTTAAGATCTTTCTTTTTTCTTAACATAGGAATTTATAGTTATAAATATCCCTCTCAGAACTGTTTTTTTCTGTTTCACACAAGTTTTGATTATTTGTGTTTATACTTTTTCTTGTTTCCAAGCATGTTTTGGCTTCATTTTTGGCTCACTGCTATTCAGGAGCATATTGTTTAACTTCTACATATTTGTGAATTGTCTATCTTCCTCCTGTTACTGATAACTAGTTTCATGCCATTGTGCTTAGAAAAGATACTTAATGTGATTTCAGTTTTCTTGTAATTTTTAAAAAGGATTTTATTTATTTATTTGACAGAGAGAGACAGGGAACACAAACAGGAGGAGTGGGAAAGGGAGAAGCAGGCTTCCCGCTGAGCAGGCAGCCAGATGTGAGCTGGGTCCCAGGACCTTGGGATCATGACCTGAGCTGAAGGCAGACTCTTAATGACTGAGCCACCCAGGTGCTCCTCGATTTTCTTGTTTTTTGTTTGTTTGTTTTTAAATTTTTATTTATCTGAGAGCGATAGCATGAGCATGGGGAGGAGCAGAGAGAGAAGCAGGCTCTCCATGGAGCATGGAGCCAGACATGGGACTGGATCCCAGAACCCTGGGATCATGACCTGAGCTGAAGGCAGATGCTTAACCAACTGTGCTACCCAGGCGCCCCTCTTAAGTTTGCTAAGACTTGCATAAACAATAAATCTTGGAACACCGAAAAAATAAAATAAAATAAAATAAAAACACCTGTTTTGCGGCCTAACATATAATCTGTCCCAGAGAATGTTTCATGTGTGCTTGAGGAGAATGTGTACTCTTCTGCTGTTGGATAGAAAATTCTGTAATTTTCTAAGTTCATTCGGTCTAAAGTATAGTTGAAGTCCAATGTTTCCTGACTGGTTTTATGTCTGGATAATATATCCATAGTTAAAAGTGTGGTATATCACTTATATGCAATTATCCAGACTCATATGCATTATCCAGACTCACAGGTGCAATTTAAGAAACAAAATAAACATAGGGGTAAAAAAAGAGAGAGGCAAACGAGAAAACAAACTTTAACTATAGAGAACAGGGGCAGCTCGATGGCTCAGTGGGTTAAGCCTCTGCCTTTGGCTCAGCTTGGGTAATGGTCTCAGGATCCTGGGATTGAGCCCCACATCAGGGTCTCTGCTCAGTGGGGAGCCTGCTTCCCCCACTCTCTCTGCCTTTCTATCTGCCTATTTGTGATCTCTCTCTCTGTCAAATAAATAAATAAAATCTTTAAAAAAAAAAAAAACTATTGAGAACAAGCTGATGGAAGTGCTGAATCACTAAATGGCCCACCTGAGCACTGTGTGTTATATGCAACCAATGAATCATTGAACATCAAAGACTAACAATACACTTACTATATGTTGGTTAAGTGAACACAATAAAAAAATCATAATAATAAAAAGGAAACGAATATCACACTGTATGTTAACTAACTGGATTTTAAATAAAAACTTAAAAAATAAAAATAAATAAAAATTGGAGTACAATAAGATAAATTTTTTCTCATAAAAAATTTAAGGTAATAAAAATGGAACAGGTTAGAAGAAAATATATGGCAATATATGTAACTGACAAGCCTTATTCCAAATATATAAAGGAATTTTATACTTCAATAATGAAACAAAAATTTTAAGAGAAAAGAGCAAAAGTCTTAACTGCCACCCCCCTCAAGTCATCTAAATAGTGGAGAGCTTATAAAAATATATCCCATCTTCTTTGTCATCAGGAAAATGCAAATTAAAATGTAGAGTGAATAGTTTATAGTCTTGGTGGGAGTTCAATTTGGTACAACCACCTTGGAATATAGTTTATACTGTACACCAAGAGTGAACCTAAAACTACTGTATGATCCAGAAATCCCACTCCTGCATAGTAAACCAAAAGAATGTACAAATATTTGCTCCCAAAGACATATAAAAGAATGTTCAGTGTACTGTTATTTATAAGAGTCAAACAAAAATGTTCTTCAAGAGTGTAATAAATTATTATGTATTCTGTATTCATAAATTGGCATTTTATTTAGGAAAGACATTGATCAAACAAATGCTTTATACAATATGGGTAATTTTAAATATAATCATGGTCTTATAAAAAAATTCTAAACAATTCATCTCAATCTCCTGAAAATTGCAGCATATAAGTAGACATTTATTTATTTCATCTGTTTCCTCTCTTTTCCTTCCCTTTTTTCCCTTCTCCTCTCCTTTCTTCTTCTTTTGTTTCTATTTTACCATAATTTTCTCTTATCTCAAAAATGGGCAGAAGGCACAAACAGACACTTCTCCAAAGAAGACATGCAAATGGCTAAGAGACACATGCAAAAATGTTCATCATCATTAGCCATCAGGGAAATTCAAATCAAAACCACATTGAGATTCCACCTTATACCAGTTAGAATGGCCAAAATTAACAAGAAAGGAAACAACAAGTGTTAGAGAGGATGTGTAGAAAGGGGAACCCTCTTACACTGTTGATAGGAATGCAAGATGGTACAGCCGCTTTGGAAAACAGTGTGGAGATTCCTTAAGAAATTAAATACAGAGCATCCCTATGACCTTTCAATTGCACTACTGGGTATCTACCCTAAAGATACAGACGTAGTAAAAAGAAGGGCCATCTGTAACCCAATGTTCATAGCAGCAATGGCCATGGTCGCCAAACTGTGGAAAGAGCAAAGATGGTCTTCAAGAGATGAATGGATAAAGAAGATATGGTCCATATATACAATGGAGTATTATGCCTCCATCAGAAAGGATGAGTACCCAACTTTTGATTCAACATGGATGGGACTGGAAGAGATTATGCTGAGTGAAATAAGTCAAGTAGAGAGAGTCAATTATCATATGGTTTCACTTATTTGTGGAGCATAAGGAATAACATGGAGGAAACTTGGAATAAGGAGAGGAGAGGTGAGTTGGGGGAAATCTGAGGGGAAAACAAACCATGAGACACTGTGGACTCAGAGAAACAAACTGAGAGAAGGGAGTGGGGGTTTGGGTGAGCCTGGTGGTGAGTATTAAGGAGGGCACGTATTGCATGGAGCACTGGGTGTGGTGCATAAACAATGAATTTTGGAACACTGAGAAAAAGTAAAATAAAATAAAATGTAAAAAACTTTCTCTTATCTCTTATTTCCTTTACATGTAACCTGATATTTCCTGTTTACATGTGAACTGTATTTGTTTTCTCTATCATTATTGTAGTTCAGATATTTAACTGTCTATTGTAACGAGTTTCTTGGAGTGCTTTCTTTCCCATTGTATGTGATAGACAATTTAAACTTGCATACATACATCAATATTAATTTTATACCGGTTATTTTCTTTATGGAATTGCATATTTTTTGTTCTAGTATTCTGAGCTCTGCATTCTTTACACCACAGTTATTTATGTTTCCTCTTCAGGCATCCTTCTAATATATGGTAATTACTAATTTATAATAATTACTGATTGAAAATTTTAACATTTTCCTTACTCTTTCACCATAGATTTTAATTTTCTTCATGTTTTTACCTTCCCAATTAAGCTTTCTTTTACTCATTTATCATTGTTTGGTTCCATTCTGCTACCGTATCTCATTCTCTAATCTGTCCACCTAAGGCATTTCTGTCCTTATGATATTTTTCTCCTTTTTCATAGATTATATGAAATTTTTCTCCTTTTCATAGATTATATGAAATCACCACCACTTTTGAAACATTTTTTAGTCTTTTTAATCTAACAGTGTATAATTTAGACAACTGTGATACTTGTCATTTCCTTCTTGCTTACTAGGATATTACTATAGACACAAAAAAATTATTTTCTGTGACGGTGTTGCTTCTTCATTTGCCACCAACCAGAGTTGGATTTGTCTATTCTGTTTTTCAATAAACACCGATTATAAATATCTTTTTTCCTTTCTCTCCCACCTTTTTCATATGCAGACACAGAGAAGAGAATAATATACAAATTCCAACACCTATACTTTTTAGCCAAGTTTGATCACTGTCTCTCTCCTTCTGAGGGAGCATTCTTCTCTTACCATGCTGCTAGTGTACAATATACAATTCCGATAAGTTACTGAAATCAAGGTCCATCCCACCCATAACCTCACCTACAGTAATTATTAGTAAAGATTTGTGGAATAAATGTATTAATATATATATATTTATCCCTCCCTTTTAATACCTACTTCCTGTCCGATTGTTTTCTATATATGCAATTTTTCTCATTATGTTGAAGATGGGTATATATCTTTCTCAATGTGGGGGTAAGCAGTTAAATGAGACAGAATGAATGTATAGGGAAAAATAGTTTTTCCCTATACAGACAGAAAATGTCTTTGTATGTTTTTATCTTTTTTGGATTCATCTATAGTGATATGTGTTGCACTCGTGTTGTCTCAGATTTTCATAGTGGTAGTAGATAGATTTCGTAGCAATACACTTTTTTTTTTCCTTTGGGCTGGCAGACATAGATATTTTAGTTCCCATCAAAGATTATGTTGTCATCCCAGATTCTAGACTTCCCACTTTGTCTAGCCTACCACACAGGCAATAGAGTCCCAACACTAAAGTCATTTGAGTAATTCCTAATTGCCTCTGTGATTTTCTTTTTTGTTTTTGAAATCTTTATTAATTAATTTATTTGACTTTAGTTTTACTCTCTATAATTTTGTAAGTATATTTAATTCAGCATTTCCATGTGTATGGAGTGTTGGGGGAATTATTCATTCTTGTTTATATTCAAACTCTTACACTGGCTAGAGATCCTCAAAATATCAACCTAATATCATGTAATAACAAATTAACATTTTTAGTGCAATGTAACTTCAGAAAACTCCATATTACATAGTGCTGTCTTCAAAATTCCAGTGGAAGAATGACATACTTTTCTAATTACTTTCAATGATGTACTTAAATGTTAATAAATATGTATTTCACATCTACCAGTTGTGGTATAAGGTTTGAATTGGCAATAAAATTATAAAACTCAAAAAGTTTTCATCCAGAGCTAGATTTCCTTAGTGTGCAGGGAATGGAAATCAATATACAAAGTATATTCAGGCTTGTTCAGTGTCCCTAAGGTGACGTGAATACAGGTTCTCAGTTCTCCATGTTTTGCTGTGTGGGAACAGGGCCTGGTTAGAGGAGACAGGGCCAATGTTTGTAACTGGCTTGATCATTATGTAAAACTTTTTTTGGCAATCAACTTCACTTTGGAGTCAAATTATAGAAGATTTTTAGGGCATCCTAGTGGTTCAGTTGGTTAAGCATCTGCCTTCAGCTCAGGTCACGATCCCAGGGTCCTGGGATCAAGCTGCGCACCGGACTCCCTGCTCAGTGGGGATTCTGCTTCTCCCTCTCTCTTTGCCTGCTGCTTCCCCTTCTTGTGCTCTCTCTTTCTCTGTCAAATAAATAAATAAATCTTTTAAAAATTATAGAATATTTTCAGCTGTGGTGACTAAGGTTGGAAAAAGAGTCTATGAAGTCACCCAAGCCTAAATGTCTATCAATTTTTCTGGTGAATTCTGTTTTTTTTTTTTTTTTTTTTTTTTTTTTTACTACCACTTTACAACCATCTATAAGACTTATTCTCTGTCTACTTCAAAAACCTCCTAAAATTATCTTCAGGAAATTGATTTAAGATTTTGTGGTTTATTCCCTTGCTATCTTTCCATCTTTTATTTAGGTAGTATTGATAGAAATACATGAAAATCATTCTCTTTGATACTGAAAATTCAACATAGCTTAGATAGATATGAGATAATTTACACAACTGAAACAAGTTATACTAAATTATGCAGCAAAAGGAATAGAGGGTTAATGAAGTCACTAAAACATGAGTGAAGGGTCTTAAGAAATAAATGCTGACACTTCTTTTTATAATGGGTTTCCTGCCACAAATGGGTGAATACCAAATATGGGATCAGGAATTTTTTTTTCTCATGTGCATCCCATTTGCAATTTGTTTCATGGGAAAAGCACATTAGGAATCTAAGCAATGCAATGACTTCCAAACAGCTTTGACATACATTGATGTGAAATTCCTTTCAAGAAAAAAAAAAATCCTCAAGTTTAGGAGACATTCTTTTTTTATTTAATCAATTTTTATCATTGATGAGTTTTATGAAAAAGAATTCAGTTATTATAGTAGATATTCAATGCATATTGTTTTCCGCAATGAACCCACTGATGTTAAAGTTATGCTCAAGAATCTCCTCTGAAACATTTCTTGTCTTTCCTTGATTTTGGATATTAACTCGTGAATTTATTTCATAACTAAGATATCTTTCTCTTTAAAAAATAACTTGATGACTCCTTCCCGGATCTGCTTGGTCTTGACTCCATAAACAATGGGGTTCAGAGTAGGAGGCAACATCAAATAGAGATTAGCAATCAGAATATGGACGTGGTGGGGAATGTTCTGTCCCCCAAAACGATGAGTAAAAATGGTGAACAGGGCTGGAACATAGGTGATGACAATAGCACATATGTGGGATGTACAGGTGCCGAAGGCTTTCTGGCGAGCATCCGCAGAGGAAACTCACCACTGCTCGCAAGATCATAGTGTAAGACACAGAAATACAAAACATATCAAAGCCCCCAATCAAGAGGGCTGCCAAGAGACCATAGATAGCGTTGACCTTGAAGTTTCCACAGGACACCTTGGCCACGGACATGTGGTCACAGTAGGTGTGGGGAATGAAGTTTCCCCGGCAGTAGGGCAGACGCTTGGTGAGGAAAGTGAATGGGAGGATGAGCAGCACACCCCTCAGGAAGGTGGCAAGACCAGCCTTGGCGATGACAGCGTTGGTGAGGATGGTGGAATAACGTAAGGGGTAGCAGATGGCGACATAGCGGTCCAGGGCCATGAGCATGAGCACCCCAGACTCCATCCCAGTCAGCGTGTGGACAAAAAACATCTGAGCCAGGCAGGCGTTGAAGTCAATCTCCTTGAGGTTGAACCAGAATATGCACAGCATGTTGGGTACAGTGGTGGTGCACAGGGTGACGTCCGTGAAGGAGAGCAGGGCCAGGAAGTAGTACATGGGCCGGTGCAGGGCGTCCTTATGGCTGATGAGGTAGATGAGCCCACAGTTCCCCAGGACAGCGATGATGTACATGAAGCAGAAGGGCAGGGCGATCCAGGTGTGTGCAGCTTCCAGGCCAGGGACACCATTCAAGATAAAGAATCCTGGGGTCAGGCTGGAGCTGTTTCCCCCCGACATAGTGGCTCATAGGAATTCTGCATTTTACATCCTTTGTTAGCAATTGCTTTCTACATAGGGGAAAAGTGGGGTTAGAAACCAGACAAGAGAGAGTGGTTTGGATAATAATACCCACAAATGTCATTAACCTTGCATTGATAAGACAGTATTTTTCCTCCCACTCTAGCAAGAGAGTCTTTGAACTATTGTACTAAAAACTATTGTATCTAAAAATAATTAAACAGTACTATTTGATGTCTCTTGTCCATTTGGATTGTCTAAATAACTATCCTCACTTTCTAAACCTCTCCTCAGCACACCTCTTCTATTCTATCACATTCTGATAAAAAGTAGTGAACTGAGCTGTAATTATCTCTTCCTCCCAAAAAGCCACTTCTATTTCTCCTCTTGGATTCTTCATGAGTTATCACTAAAATCATGTTTGTATATTTAGAGGATCACCTTGATCTGACTCATCCTTATTAGTAGGAATTTTGTTCTGCCTTGAAGATAATGAAGAAAACTATAATGAATGTAAAATTTGCCAGTAATATTCATATAACTTGCTTAAGATGATACATTGTAGATGCTCAATAAAATATATATGAATAAATGAATGTTTGAATTAGTAAGGACTTAATATCTGACATCAGTATCATGCTTTTTTACACTATGAAATTTTAAAGGAATATTTTGAGAAGAAAAAAGTACTTATACTTCTAAAATATTGGCAAGTTTTATGGAATTTCATTAAAAATGTTATTAAAGGGGTGAATTCAATCAGAAATAGCATCTTTTCCATTTGCCCTTCTGCTTTTGCACTTTTTCTTTAGTAGTTTCCTATCCATTTTCAATATAAGATTTGCATTTAAGAAGCCCTTGAAGTTCTAAGATCACTAATTGTTTATAATGTTTTAATTTAAATAGTATTTCTTTTGTAATAACTGGACAGGTTATCAGTACAAAAGATAATACTATATTTTTGGATTGCAATTTCTTGTAAACATAACAGAAAGAACTGAATGATGGTTGAAGACCGGAATTTACAGATTCAGGGATGTTTGAGAAAGCTTGAAGTCACCAAACAGTTAAAAATTTTTTTTAATCATCTGAGGAAAATAAAATGGCCCTTAAGGTCTGGATGGGCACCTTTACATGCAGCAATGCCAATGTCAAACATTCCCACCACCTGGTAGAACTACAGAGATACCTGCATTGTGACAACACGTATTACATAGCTGTGAAGATGCCAGACATAGATTCCCGTCACCTAAATAATCTGGAAACCATTGTTGTGTCCTCCCTCTGCCCAGGGTACATAGAAGTCATCATGGAAAGATGATACAAAGGAATACAAGTTACATAGGTTCACGGTCTCTGGTTCCTAAGGCGATTGTCTTATGAGAGAGTTCTCTCAGACATCTCCAGAAATGTCCCCACATGAAGGAGCCATCATTTCATAGTCCTAGACCAAAAAAATGTAAATATTACAGTCTCTGATGTCTGCCATCTTTTATGTGAACACCACATTGAAATGAATGGGTGACTGGAAAATGAGACTAAGTCCACCCAGGAAGATAGAGACCCATTACCTCTGCAGAAGTGAAAGGGAAAAACAAAGTCATTGCCTCTTGCAAATATAGCCCTTTTTAAAACCATCTGCATATTCTAGGCTATTGTATTCTTAGCCATCAATATTCTTACTTTCCTTAAAATAGCTATTTTTGAGAACTCCCCAAACTCACCTCAGTGTTTAGCACAATTCTATTCATGGCTGAGAATACTTAGGAGTTCTTCAAAATCTGGGATGGCATCTTCTTACATAGGATTTTCAGTTTCCCTGGAGAATCTCCAGCAGGATGTCCCAGGCGGACTGAGTCTCCAGAATTATATGTCTCAGAGGAATTCTCATGGAAAGAGAATAAACTTTCAGCCTGGTGGTAGCAGATCTATGTTTAGAAACTTTTGAGTAGAAAAGGAAAGAACAAAAACAAATATTAAGGCTAGTGACCACCAACCCTGGTGGAGATTAACATCATGTCAATTTTTTTTCTCTCATTACAAAAGAAATAATATCCTTAATGTGGAAAATCTGAAAACCGCAAAAAAAAAAAAAAAAAACATGAAAAAGTTGAAAAATCGCTTGTAAATCCAATACAGAGAAATAACCATTCTCAAAATATCTTCTGTACTTCATTTACTCATTTCGTAATTATTTTGTTTAATATTCTGGTTTTGTATAAATTTCAGAGTATATGGAGTTTTAAATACTTTTTTTCTTCTTTTCCCAATATTATTTTGTTAACATTTTCTTATGTCATTCTGTATACCTTGAAATCAAAATTTTCAATAGCTAAACTTCTTTCACCCAATAGTTATACCAAATTTAATTAAGTACTTCACTACTCTTGAATATTTAAATTATTTCCTCATTTTTTCTATCAAAAATAATTCTTCTATGGATATTGTAATCCATTCTGCATTACTGATTTTTCCCTCGTACAAGAATAAGATATAAGGGGGTCCTAAGTGGCTTAGTTGGTAGTATCTGACTTCAGCCGAGGTCATGATCCCAGGGTCCTGGAATTGAGCCCCACATCAGGCTCTCTGCTGGGTGGAGGGTCTGCTTCTCTCTCTGTCCCTTGCCCCACTCTTGTTTTTTCTCTCTCTCTCACTCTTTCAAATAAATAAATAAAATCTTTTTCATTTATATTTTATTTATTTGTCAGAGAGAGAGTGAGCATGCACAAGCAGGCAGAGTGTCAGGCAGAGGCAGAGAGAGAAGCAGGCTCCCCGCTGAGCAAGGAACCTGATGTGGGACTCGATCCCAGGACCCTGGGATCATGACCTGAGACAAAGGCAGTGGTTTAACAAACAGAGCCACTCAGGTGTCCCAATAAAATCTTTTTTTTTTAAAAGAAAAGAAGAAATAGAACTGTTAAGTTTGTGGGATCAAAGGCATGGATAATTTTATTTATATTTATAAGTGTTGGAAAAAATCATCTCCATAAAATTGTGTTGCTTTTCATTTCCATACAGCATTGGGGGTATTGGTTATTATATATTCTCTTTTCCCCAACTGGACTGGTAAGAATACATCTCTTTGGTATTTTAACTTCAATTAAAATTAACTTCATTTGTAGTGGTTATGAACTTTTTTTCAAGCGTTTTTTTTCAAGTGGTTCAAACGGTTTTATCAGGTGTTTTCTTCATATTTTGATTATTCATTCACCTCCTTATTCATTTTTTTCTTAGAGTTTTTATCTTATACTACTTTGAGAAAGAGTGACAGAGAGAGATGCAGAGAGAGAATGAGCAGGAGGGAGGGGCAAGAGGAGAAGGAGAGAGGGAATCCTAAGCAGACTCCATGCTGAGCATGGAGCCAGCTCGGCTTGATCTCCTGATCCTAAGATCACGCCTGGAGCCAAAACTAAGAGTTTGACACTCAACATACTGAGCCACCCAGGTGCATATCCTCCTTTCCATTTTTAGTGGAGGTGTTAGTCTGTATTTTATTGCTTTCTAGGCACCTTCAATACTAAATATAAGCCCATTTGTTGTCATAGTTTGCAAACATTTTTCCAAGAAACCATTTGGCCTTAAATTTTATTTTATGATTGACAGAAATTGAATTGCTTTCCCTTTCCTTTCTTTTATTGAGGAAAAAATCTTTCCATATTTCAACCCTTCCATGGGAAATGACATACTGAAGAAAACAAAGTTACACTACTCCATACACTCACGTCTCACCTAAAGCCTCAACTAAATGCAATTAGAGCTTAAATTCTGGTGTAAATATTTCCAGAAGTTTTTTTTTTAATATTAAGCATTTCATAAAATTTTAATGCATGAACTGTGGTGTTGATGTTGTTTTGTTTAGCTTTTTGCTTTAGCGATATTTCTAGATAAGAGTACCAGAGACCTCCCCCTTATCTGTAGTTTTGCTATCTGTTATTTTAGCTACTTGTCAACTGTGATCGAGGCAGATGACCCTCAGAAGATCAGTAGTAGCCAAACAATGTATCACTGTGTATTTTATCATCTCATATAATCACAAGAAGGGTAAGTATAGTAAAATAAGACATTTTGAGAGAGAGACCAGATTCACATAACTTTTATTACTGTAGATTGTTATAATTGTTCTCCATAATTATTATTGTTGTTAATGTCTTACTGTGCTTAATTTATAAGTTAAACCTTATCATCAGTATGCATGTATGGGAAAAAACATAGTATATATAGAGTTTGGTACTATCTATGGTTTCAGGCATCCACTGGGGCTCTTCAAACATATTTCCCTGTGGATAAGTGGGGACAACTGTCAGAGACTCTCAAATTCACTACTTGGGAAGACTTTAAATTACATAAAAATATGGTTTTGTAAAAAAAAAAATGGAATACACAGAAAATTATTTTGATATAATTTAAATAAATGCAACTATATATACTCCAAAATTACAAATGGATCTCAGTATAAATTTTCTCCTTTTAGATTTGAAATTTAGGGAAATAAGAATTGATATGAATTTTAGTTAAACGTAGAGCAGGGTTCTTAACTTGATCCCCAAATTGGTTATACTAAACTGCATCAGATCTTCTAGGGGACTTTTTAAAAAGGAAGATAATAGGGTGTCCTACAATCTATCACTTTTGCTCATAAACATTTACACTGAGTTTAGGAATCAACAGAGCTAAGCATTCTTAATAAAGTAATTTTTTATTTCCATTTTTTAGGAATTTCATTTTTATATTTAATTACATATATCAGAAGTATAAGATATGAAGCCAACATTTAACTTACATCTATTACCAATATTTTTAATATATTTCCTATTTGCTTAGCCATTCTTGTTAATAGTTTATTTTGAAAAAAAAATTGCCTCAACTTTCTGTGTCACAGAAAAAATTGTTATTCCAAAATGGAAAGGCTATGTCATTCATCTGTTTAGGACTTTTGTTCTCTCTTGTTTTTAACCCTGGAGTCTAAAAATGACTCTATGAAGTCGCTTGACTTCATAGATATATGATTTTTTTTTTTTTTTGTATGAAAGAAAGCAAAAGCAATAACCAAACAGAAAGGTAATGCATCCAGGTTCTCTGCTCGGCAGGGAGTCTGCTTCCCTTCCTCTCTCTGCCTGCCTCTCTGCCTACTTGTGATCTATCTGTCAAATAAATAAATAAAATCTTTAAAAATATATTAAATTCAAAGTTCTCATGTATGCTCATACATGCCACAAAATAATTAAGCTAATTTTGTGCAGTCTTGTTCATTTTTTATAAAACTGCTTTGAAAATAGTTTTAAGTTATTTTGAAATACAAGCTATGTCTGGTATTCATTTTAAAGAAAAGTAAATTTGTTGTTCATTGGTACTGTGAGACAGAACTTGAGGAATACTAATAGGAATATTAATATCTCCTACTTTGAAAAGGAGTTTGATTTAACTAAATTATAATCTAATCATGAGTATTTTATACCTGATACCTTGGTTCTAGAGCTAATCAAATTGTGTGAGTTTGATGTGGGAGGGCTGGGCCTTTCCACCAAGCCCATTGAGCTCTGCTCCCAACTTGGTCTCTAGGGCAGGAGAAAGAATGTGAACTGAAGTGTCTTCCACCATCTTTTTTTTGAGTCTTTTCCTTTCCTCATTTTTAGTCCTCTTCTTTCTCTCTCTCCTATGAATACTAAATAGAATTTCCTTCTATCAAGTCTACCTTATAACTAAAAAAACCCCTCCATTATTCTACCTGCTTGTTCTCATTCAGTTGTGTCTTAGTTTTCAGAGTTATGTTGTTATTTCCATGAAACCCATTTTTGAGTTTATAATGGTGAAGATGACATAAAATTAATTGGGAATTGTTACTGAAGTGCCTTAAATAAGTGTTGTTTATTAGATTTTATTTCTTCATATTTTTAAATTTATGTTTCTGGTTTTAATTTGTTGCTATTGCTGGAGTTGCCCCCCTGCACCCTCCTCCCCATAGCATAGTCCTATCAACATGATTGTATTTACATTTTAGTCTTAGTGTTTTCAGATTCATCCAATCTTGCTGTCTGTGTATCATATTCCTCTTCTATAAAATGTGGATAATCATAGCTATTCCATAGCTCTGACTTAGAAGTTCAATGTGTTACTCTATATGAATCATTATACCTGACACTATATATATAACTATAAACATTAAAAAGTATATATAAATATATATATTTTAAAATATACATATTTAAATATATATGTATATTTAAATGGAAGTTTAGGAAAAGCAATTTTGTGATCTTTTTGCTAGTATTTTATTGCTAGTATTTATTGCTTAAAGAAAATTTCTTAACTGGGGCATCTGGGTGGCTCAGTCAGTTAAACATCTGCCTTCAACTCAGGTCATGATCCCAGGGTCCTGGGATCAAGCCCCGCATCAGGCTCCCTGCTCAGCATGGAGTCTGCTTCTCCCTTTCCCACTCCTATTCCTCATCTCTCGCTGTCTCTCTCTCTGTGTCAAATAAATAAATAAAATCTTTTAAAAAAATTTTTAAAGGAGGGGGGGGAGTCAAGATGGCAGAGACATAGAAGGCTGAGACTACTTCAGCTAGCCGGAGATCAGCTAGATAGCTTATCTAAAGATTGCAAACACCTGATAATCCATCAGCAGATCGAAGAGGAGAAGAACAGAAATTCTGGAAACAGAAAAACAACCACTTTCTGAAAGGTAGGACCGGCGGAGAAGTGAATCCAAAGCGACAGAAAGATAGACCCCAGGGGGAGGGGCCGGTTCCCGGCAAGCTGCGGAGCAATGGCCCACAAAATCAGGACTTTTAAAAGTCTGTTCCGCTGAGGGACATCGCTCCAGAGGCTAAACAGGGGCGAAGCCCACGTGGGGTCAGCGTGGCTTCAGGTCCCGCAGGGTCACAGAAGGATCGGGGGTGTCTGAGTGTCACAGAGCTTGCGGGTATTGGAATGGGGAAGCCGGCTACAGAGACAGAGCCAACAGTAAGCTCACAGCTCGGTGTTACCTTGAACCTGTCGCAGGCTCGGTGAGCTCGGAGCGCGGCCGGAGGTCAGGCAGACGGGAATAACTGGGCGCTGTTCTCTGAGGGCGCACTGAGGAGTGCGGCCCTGGGCTCTCGGCTCCTCCGGGCCGGAGACCAGGAGGCCGCCATTTGTATTCCCGTCCTCTGGAACTCTACGGAAAGCGCTCAGGGAGCAAAAGCTCCTGAAAGCAAACCCAAGCGGATTACTCAGCCCGGCCCCTGATAAGGGCGGTGCAATTCCGCCTGGGGCAAAGACACTTGAGAATCACTACAACAGGCCCCTCCCCCAGAAGATCAAAAGAAATCCAGCTGAGACCAAGTTCACCTACCAAGGAGTGTGGTTTCAATACCAAGGAGAGCAGCAGAATTCCAGAGGAGGAGAAAGCAAAGCATGGAACTCATGGCTTTTTCCCTGTGATTTTTTTTAGTCTTGCAGTTAAAGTAATTTTTTTCTTTTTCATTTTTTTTTGTTTTTTTTCTCGCCTTCTGGTTCAATTTTTTTTTTAATTTTTACCTTTTTCTTTTTTAACGTTTTTTAACTAGTTTATCTAATATATATATTTTTTCTTTTTTATATTTTCTTATTTGTTTTCTTTTTTTTAATACTTTTCTTTTCCTTTTTTTTTCTTTCTTCCTTTTTGAACCTCTTTTTATCCCCTTTCTCCGCCCTCACGATTTGGGATCTCTTCTAATTTGGTTAAAGCATATTTTCCTGGGGTTGTTGCCACCCTTTTAGTATTTTACTTGCTCCTTCATATACTCTTATCTGGACAAAATGACAAGACGGAAAAATTCAACACAAAAAAAAGAACAAGAGGCAGTACCGAAGGCTAGGGACCTAATCAATACATACATTGGTAATATGTCAGATCTAGACTTCAGAATGACAATTCTCAAGGTTCTAGCCAGGCTCGAAAAAGGCATGGAAGATATTAGAGAAACCCTCTTGAGAGATATAAAAGCCCTTTCTGGAGAAATAAAAGAACTAAAATCTAACCACGTTGAAATAAAAAAAGCTATTAATGAGGTGCAATCAAAAATGGAGGCTCTCACTGCTAGGATAAATGAGGCAGAAGAAAGAATTAGTGATATAGAAGACCAAATGACAGAGAATAAAGAAGCTGAGCAAAAGAGGGACAAACAGCTACTGGACCACGAGGGGAGAATTCAAGAGATAAGTGACACCATAAGATGAAACAACATTAGAATCCTTGGGATTCCAGAAGAAGAAGAAAGAGAGAGGGAAGCAGAAGGTATACTGGAGAGAATTATTGGGGAGAATTTCCCCATTATGGCAAAGGGAATGAGCTTCAAATTTCAGGAGGTTCAGAGAACGCCCCTCAAAATCAATAAGAATAGGCCCACACCCCGTCACCTAATAGTAAAATTTACAAGTCTCAGTGACAAAGAGAAAATGCTGAAAGCAGCCCGGAAAAATAAGTCTGTAACATACAATGGTAAAAATATTAGATTGGCAGCTGACTTATCCACAGAGACCTGGCAGGCCAGAAAGAGCTGGCATGATATTTTCAGAGCACTAAACGAGAAAAACATGCAGCCAAGAATACTATATCCAGCTAGGCTATCATTGAAAATAGACGGAGAGATTAAAAGCTTCCAGGACAAACAAAAACTGAAATAATTTGCAAACACCAAACCAGCTCTACAGGAAATATTGAAAGGGGTCCTCTAAGCAAAGAGAGAGCCTACAAGTGGTAGATCAGAAAGGAACAGAGACCATATACAATAACAGTCACCTTACAGGGAATACAATGGCACTAAATTCATATCTCTCAATAGTTACCCTGAATGTGAATGGGCTAAATGCCCCTGTCAAAAGACACAGGGTATCAGAATGGATAAAAAAACAAAACCCATCTATATGTTGCCTCCAAGAAACTCATTTTAAGCCCGAAGACACCTCCAGATTTAAAGTGAGGGGGTGGAAAAGAATTTACCATGCTAATGGACATCAGAAGAAAGCAGGAGTGGCAATCCTTATATCAGATCAATTAGATTTTAAGCCAAAGACTATAATAAGAGATGAGGAAGGACACTATATCATACTCAAAAGGTCTGTCCAACAAGAAGATTTAACAATTTTAAATATCTATGCCCCCAAAGTGGGAGCAGCCAACTATATAAACCAATTAATAACAAAAACAAAGACACATCAACAATAATACAATACTAGTAGGGGACTTTAACACTCCCCTCACTGAAATGGACAGATCATCCAAGCAAAAGATCAGCAAGGAAATAAAGGCCTTACATGACACAAAGGACCAGATGGACATCACAGATATATTCAGAACATTTCATCCCAAAGCAACAGAATACACATTCTTCTCTACTGCACATGGAACATTCTCCAGAATAGATCACATCCTCGGTCCTAAATCTGGACTCAACCGGTATCAAAAGATTGGGATCATTCTATGCATATTTTCAAACCACAATGCTCTAAAGCTAGAACTCAACTACAAAAGGAAGTTTGGAAAGAACCCAAATACATGGAGACTAAACAGCATCCTCCTATGGAATGAATGGGTCAAAGAGGAAATTAAAGAAGAATTGAAAAAAATCATGGAAACAAATGATAATGAAAATACAACGGTTCAAAATCTGTGGGCACAACAAAGGCAGTCCTGAGAGGAAAATATATAGCGGTACAAGCCTTTCTCAAGAATCAAGAAAGGTCTCAGGTACACAACCTAACCCTACACCTAAAGGAGCTGGAGAAAGAACAGGAAAGAAACCCTAAGCCCAGCAGGAGAAGAGAAATCATAAAGATCAGAGCAGAAATCAATGAAATAGAAACCAAAAAAACAATAGAACAAATCAACGAAAGTAGGAGCTGGTTCTTTGAAAGAATTAATAAAATTGATAAACCCCTGGCCTGACTTATCAAAAAGAAAAGAGAAAGGACCCAAATAAATAAAATCATGAATGAAAGAGGAGAGATCACAACTAACACCAAAGAAATACAAACTATTATAAGAACATACTATGAGCAACTCTACGGCAATAAATTTGATAATCTGGAAGAAATGGATGCATTCCTAGAAACATATAAACTACCACAACTGAACCAGGAAGAAATAGAAAGCCTGAACAGACCCATAACCAGTAAGGAGATTGAAACAGTCATTAAAAAAATCTCCAAACAAAACAAAAGCCCAGGGCCAGACGGCTTCCCGGGGGGAATTCTACCAAACATTTAAAGAAGAACTAATTCCTACTCTCCTGAACTGTTCCAAAAAATAGAAATGGAAGGAAAACTTCCAAACTCATTTTATGAGGCCAGCATCACCTTGATCCCAAAACCAGACAAGGATCCCATCAAAAAAGAGAGCTATAGACCAATATCCTTGATGAACACAGATGCAAAAATACTCAACAAAATACTAGCCAATAGGATTCAACAGTACATTAAAAGGATTATTCACCACGACCAAGTGGGATTTATTCCAAGGCTGCAAGGTTGGTTCAACATCCACAAATCAGTCAATGTGATACATCACATCAATAAAAGAAAGAACAAGAACCATATGATACTCTCAATAGATGCTGAAAAAGCATTTGACAAAGTACAGCATCCCTTCCTGATCAAAACTCTTCAAAGTGTAGGGATAGAGGGCACATACCTCAATATCATCAAAGCGATCTATGAAAAACCCACCGCAAATATCATTGTCAATGGAGAAAAACTGAAAGGTTTTCTGCTAAGGTCAGGAACACGGCAGCGATGTCCATTATCACCAGTGCTATTCAACATAGTACTAGAGGTCCTAGCCTCAGCAATCAGACAACAAAAGGAAATTAAAGGCATCCAAATTGGAAAAGAAGAAGTCAAATTATCACTCTTCGCAGATGATATGATACTATATGTGGAAAACCCAAAAGACTCCACTCCAAAACTGCTAGAACTTATACAGGAATTCAGTAAAGTGTCAGGATATAAAATAAATGCACAGAAATCAGTTGCATTTCTCTACACCAACAGCAAGACAGAAGAAAGAGAAATTAAGGAGTCCATCCCATTTACAATTGCACCCAAAACCATAAGATACCTAGGAATAAACCTAACCAAAGAGGCACAGAATCTATACTCAGAAAACTATAAAGTACTCATGAAAGAAATTGAGGAACACACAAAGAAATGGAAAAATGTTCCATGCTCCTGGATTGGAAGAATAAATATTGTGAAAATGTCTATGCTACCTAAAGCAATCTACACATTTAATGCAATTCCTATCAAAGTACCATCCATCTTTTTCAAAGAAATGGAATAAATAATTCTAAAATTTATATGGAACCAGAAAAGACCTCGAATAGCCAAAGAAATATTGAAAAAGAAAGCCAACGTTGGTGGCATCACAATTCCGGACTTCAAGCTCTATTACAAAGCTGTCATCATCATGACAACATGGTACTGGCACAAAAACAGACACATAGATCAATGGAACAGAATAGAGAGCCCAGAAATAGACCCTCAACTATATGGCCAACTAATCTTCGACTAAGCAGGAAAGAATGTCCAATGGAAAAAAGACAGCCTCTTCAATAATGGTGTTGGGAAAATTGGACAGCCACATGCAGAAAAATGAAATTGGACCAATTCCTTACACCACACAAAAATAGACTCAAAATGGATGAAGGACCTCAATGTGCGATAGGAATCCATCAAAATCGTTGAGGAGAACACAGGCAGCAACCTCTTCGACCTCAGCCACAGCAACACCTTCCTAGGAACAATGCCAAAGGCAAGGGAAGCAAGGGCAAAAATGAACTATTGGGATTTCATCAAGATCAAAAGCTTTTGCACAGCAAAGGAAACAGTTAACAAATATAAAGACAACTGACAGAATAGGAGAAGATATTTGCAAACTACATATCAGATAAAGGACTAGTGTCCAGAATCTATAAAGAACTTAGCAAACTCAACACCCAAAGAACAAATAATCCAATCAAGAAATGGGCAGAGGACATGAACAGACATTTCTGCAAAGAAGACATCCAGATGGCCAACAGACACATGAAAAAGTGCTCCATATCACTCGGCATCAGGGAAATACAAATCAAAACCACAATGAAATATCACCTCACACCAGTCAGAATGGCTAAAATCAACAAGTCAGCAAATGACAGATGCTGGCGAGGATGCGGAGAAAGGGGAACCCTCCTACACTGTTGGTGGGAATGCAAGCTGGTGCAGCCACTCTGGAAAAAGCTTGGAGGTTCCTCAAAATGTTGAAAATAGAACTTCCCTATGACCCAGCAATTGCACTATTGGGTATTTACCCTAAAGATACAAACGTAGTGATCCAAAGGGGCACATGCACCCGAATGTTTATAGCAGCAATGTCCACAATAGACAATCTATGGAAAGAACCTAGATGTCCATCAACAGATGAATGGATCAAGAAGATGTGGTATATATACACAATGGAATACTATGCAGCCATCAAAGAAATGAAATCTTGCCATTTGCGACAACATGGTTGGAACTAGAGCGTATCATGCTTAGCGAAATAAGTCAAGCAAAGAAAGACAACTACCATATGATCTCCCTGATATGAGGAAGTGGTGATGCAACATGGGGGTTTAAGTGGGTAGGAGAAGAATCAATGAAACAAGATGGGATTGGGAGGGAGACAAACCATAAGTGACTCTTAATCTCACAAAACAAACTGAGGGTTGCTGGGGGGAGGGGGTTTGGGAGAAGGGGGTGGGATTATGGACATTGGGGAGGGTATGTGCTTTGGTGAGTTCTGTGAAGTGTGTAAACCTGGTGATTCACAGATCTGTACCCCTGGGGATCAAAATATATGTTTATAAAAAATAAAAAATTAAAAAAAAAATTTTTTAAAAGAAAATTTCTTAATTAAGTAAAATTTACAAAATCCAAAAACATGATTCAAGGACATAGAAATTTTGCTGATTATAAGTTCATAATTTACATCATATAGAGGTAATTTACATCATATAGAGGCATTAAAAACAGATTTTTATTCTTTTATTCTTAATGTGTAATTATATTGCAAAAATATATGATGTGATTTGTACATTTATAATGATTTCACTATATACGTAATACTGAAATATAGTTATCATATTAGCAGGTAATAAGAATATAATCTTAATATAATTAAGATTTCCACCTAACTATCTACTTGTATCCATTCCTGGTCATATTCTATTACTCCAATTACCTCTTGTGATATGCTCTTATTATTTTTCACTTTTCATTCAGTCTTCCTATTTCTGAATACCACATTTATCATTCTACTCTGTTAATTTTTTCACTGTTATCTTTTTTTTCCTCTGTTATTTCCAGAACTCTAAATAAAGTACTCCTTTCTTCACTGTCCCTGGTCACTTAACTACCCCTGTATTAAAGTCAAGTAAAGCAGTAAAGCCCAGACATCTTGATTGGAAAATTACATAGATTTTCTTTAAGTCTCCTTTCCTCTACTCATAAAACCTTTACTCAAATACCCATCAAATGTGTCCACTGTGTTTCTCAAAATTCTGCTTGATATCAACTCTAAGGGATGTTTCTCAGATTATAATGAACGTCAGTGATCATGTCTATTCCAGGTTAAATTTGTATGTACATGACTACATGGATAAGAATCCAAATAATTACTCAGGAAGAAATGAGCAGACAAGGAGAATTATTTTTTCCCAAGTTTCAAATAAATATGGAATAAAAAAGATGACAGAACTCATGGAATTCAGCACAAACCTTCTGGGGAAGGGTTTCTGACTTCCCTACAACACTTGAGACAGTTTACATAGGTGTCTTCCCCAATCTTCAGGAGTCTTTCAGCTATTTGACCTGCTTTGCTCTTTTTTATATACTCCCTCAGAGTGCCCTAGATGAAAGAGCATTAATCATTAAGAGTTCACTTCAAATTCTAGACTCCTGTTCTATGAATTCATTCTACCAGGTCTGTCCAAAATTAAACTGTGTGGAAAACACAATTGTTTCCTGTCTATTTTTTTTTTCTATCAAATTAGAGGTCTCAGGTTAAAATTTCTTTTGTGATTGTTTCATAAATATTATAACAGAATATTGACAGGTATTTTTTCCTGATGTTCATGGTTATGAATTTTGCATCTATTCTTTTCCCCTATAAGTTTTCTCTACCTTTATGCTACATGCAGAATCATATACTCTAAACTTAGCTCACACTCAAAATATCTTTCTTGCTAAAAACAATTTGATCACTCCTTCACAAATCTGCTTGGTCTTTACTCTGTAGACAATTGGATTCAGGGTAGGAGGCATTAACAGGTAAAGATTGGCTATAAAAATGTGAACATGGTGAGGTATGGTGTGTTCCCAAAATGATGAGTAAAGTCGAAGAAGGTTGGGACTAGGTAATGACAATATTACATATGAGAGATGTACAGGTGCTGAAGGATTTGCGGTGAGCATCTGAAGATGACAGACTCACTGTAGGACCGATAATCATGGTGTAAGACATGAAAATACAAAACATATCAAATCCTCCAATCAATATGGAAGCTTTGAGACCATAGATGGCATTAATCTTGATGTTGTCACAGGGCAGTTTGGCCACAGACGTAGGTCACAGTAGGTGGGGTGGAAGAGGTTGCTCCTGCAGTAGGGAAGGTACTTGACCAGGAAAGTGAATGGGATCATGAGCAACACACTTTGACTGAAGGCAGCAAACCCAAACTTGATAATTACTGTGTTGGTGAGGATGCTAGAATAGCAAAGAGGGTAGCAAATGGACACATAGTGATCCAGGGCCATAAGCATGAGCACACCAGACTCCATACCTGTCAACATGTGGATGAAAAACTTCTTCATGAGGCAGGCATTAAAGTCAATCTCTTTAAGATTGAAGCAAAAGATACATAATATATTAGGGACAAATGAAGTGAACCCACTAATATCTGTAAGAGACCACAAATCTAGAAAGTAGTACATAGGCTGATGCAGGGCCTCATCATAGCTGATGAGGTAGATGAGCCCACAGTTCCCCAGGACAGCGATGATGTTTATGAGACAGAAGGGCAGGGAGATCCAGATGTGTAACTCTTCTAGTTCAGGAATCCCATCAAGAATGAAGTATCTTGGTGTCAGGCAGGAGATGTTGGCTTCATGCATGATGGTCAATTGCAAAGCATGTTACTTTTATATCAGTAAAGACATCCTACAAAAGAAGATGGTAGTGAGGTTGGTTTCAGTCAGAGACAAAAGATGAACAAGTATTTTGCATGATCTAAACAATAAATTTAGGAAAAAAAATAATCTTTTTGTACCCACGCATTGTTATTCTATCCTACTGAGTAGTCCTGGGACTCTTATTGAAGGACAAGAATGCTAACATAGTACAAACATTATAACAGATACCTGATCTCTTTTGGTTTTATACTGTATACTCTGTCTATGTGTATGTGTTCATATTCTCAGGTGATAGTTTGATGGGCTAAAAATTACATAATAATTTACAACTTACAAATCTTGGCCATGTTCATTTTGTATTATATTTCTAATTGTCTTTTGCTGGTAAGCATGAAAGATTTTAGTATTTACATTTAACTAATGACATTGTTAAGCTCTGTGCAGTGCTCAACAGTGTAGTTCAAAACTACAAGGCAATCACCTTAAATCTGTTAGCATGGTTGTTATAAAACAAAACAGTAGATAACAAACATTGGAGAGGAGAAAAGGGAACTCTGGTGCACTATTGGTGAGAATACATATTGGTTCAGTCATGGAAAACAGCATGAAGTTACCTCAAAAAATTACAAACATAAATGCCATATGATCCAGAAATCTCACTTCCAAATATATATCTGAAGATAAAATTATTATCTCAAAGAAATATCTGTACTTCCATGTTCATTGCAGCATTAACACAACACACCAGGACATGGAAACAAGTATCTATAGATGGATGACTATATAAAGAAAATGTGGTATCTATATTGGACAGAGTATTATTCACCCATATGAAAGAGGGAAATATTGGCATTTATGACAAATGGATGGACCTTGAGGGCATTATGCTGAATGAAGTAAATCAGGCAGATCATACTGTATGATCTCACTTAAATATGGAATGTAAAAACATCAAACTCATTGAAACAGTAGAATGGTGGATGCCAGGGGGATAAGGGTAGGGAAAATTGGGAGATGTTGATCAAAGGATACAAACTTACAGTTATAAAATGAATATAAGTATTAGAGAGTCTAATGTATAGCATGGTGACTACACTTAACAATATTGTATTATACACTTGAAAGTTGCTATGAGAGTAGAGTTCTAATGTTCTCACCATAATAATAGAATGTTAACTATGTAAGGTGAAGAATGTTAAATAACAATATTGTGGCAAATATTCTGTATCAAATCATCACATTGTACACCTTAAACTTACACAATGTTATATGCCAATTATATCTCAATAGAGCTGGAAAAAAGGTACCTATAAAAAATCTAGGGGCGCCTGAGTGGCTCAGTGGGTTAAAGCCTCTGCCTTCAGCTCAGGTCATGATCCCAGGGTCCTGGGATCGAGCCCCGCATTGAGCTCTCTGCTCCGCGGGGAGCCTGTTTCCTCCTCTCTCTATGCCTGCTTCTTTGCCTACTTGTGATCTCTGAGTGTCAAATGAATAAATAAAATCTTAATAAAGAAATCTATAGCAAATATGGGGAGTGCTGTGAACTATATAAGCCTGACGATTCACAGACCTGTACTCCTGGGGATAATAATACATTATATGTTATAAAAAATTAAAAAAAATAGAAATGTTTTTCTGAACTTCAACAGTTAAAAAATGAATAAAAGTCAGCTAAACATAGTTTTAAAAACACTGTTCTGAGATGGGGCACCTGGGTGACTCAGTGGGTTAAAACCTCTGCCTTTAGCTCAGGTCATGATCCCAGGGTCCTGGGATGGAGCCCCGAATTGAGCTCTCTGCTCTGCAGGGAGCCTGTTTCCTCCTCTCTCTATGCCTGCCTCTCTGCCTACTTGTGATCTCCGTCTGTCAAATAAATAAATAAATAAATTCTTTAAAAAAAACAGTGTTCTGAGAAATATGTATCTTTAAAAAATAATTTCCCAAAATAAAATCATAAATGCATTTTTACAACTGAAAAAAAATCTAGAGCAGATATCATACATGTTGGTGAGTTAATTGATGTTAGTCCAGAATTATCTTCCCAGCAATGAATTACACTTTCCTGAACATCCCAAATGTTTATTTCAAGGTAAGTGTGGGGGGTGGGGGTGGGGGGCAGTACATTGAAAGTCCAATAAATTTTATCTACCAGCAAGCACAGGCATATTATTATAAATTATTATATGTTACTATAAGCAGTTAGCCAGGTAAGATTTATTTCAAGCAAGTGACCACTTTTTATTTCATAGTAACTGTTACAATTGCACTGCTGTGCTTTTTAAAAAAATTCAATTAGCCAGTTATAGTACATCATTAGTTTCAGATGTAGAGTTCAATAGTTTATCAGTTGCACTGCTGTGCTTTTGCATTGTAACATAAATCCGTGTTTTCACCTGATTGTTTAGAATTGGTTTCTGTATCCTAAAGGGATACAGAAAGCCCTAGTAGGGCTTCACTACGCCCAATCATCAGTAATGAAGCAAAGATATCCCTGATCACTCTTCCTGTTAAACATTGCACAAGAAGGGTGTTGTAGCTAGTTAAGAAGGCAAGAAAAAAAATGCCAAAAAATACAGGAAAGGGAGAACAAAATGTTTTTAATTCACAAAGGGATGCTAATGTTTAGATAATCCAAAGAAATTTATATAAAAATGTTAACATTAATGAGTGAATTTATCAAGAACACTAACTACAAGATCTCATCTAAAGCTCAATTTTTTAGACCAAGATTATTTAATTTTTTTCAGCAAAATATTTTTTTTTCAGTACCAATTTTGTGCATGATGTTTATTCTAAGTTTTGAAAAAAGGTAGTAGACAGGTCTGTCTCCCAAAAGATTTAATTCCAAAGTCTAAATAATTCTAGATCTGCACATGCTCTGTTTTACCTTTATTTTTGTTGTTGGTTGTTGTCTCAGACCATCTAATTATACCTCTAAAAAATATGCTTCAAAAGTGCTAGATTATGATTTGGGACAAAATAATTCCTAAGACAATTTCCAGTGGCTGAGCTGGAGTCCTTAGGACCCAGATATATCTGATTCCTAAGTCTCTTTTTTCTTACAAACACACACAGGAAATCAGCTCTCCTCTGAGACTATAGGAGAAAGATATTGTAGCAATTAAGTTTCCCCAGCTCCCAACTTTAGAATATAACACACACACACACACTACATGCACATACATGGACACACACGCGCGCGCGCACGCACGCACGCGCACACACACACACACACACACACACACAGAATAGAAAAGTCCCTCCTCCTCCACTCGCCTCCTCATGGTCTCAGTATAGGTTTTAGATCACTCTTGCAGGACCAAAAGCATCACATAGACATGAATATGACTTAATCTGTGGATATGTCTTCAGCTATGTGAGGAACTCCAGCAGCTTTCAGGGTGAGCAGATTTCTGAATTGGGGCTGCATTCTTCTTATTAAAGGAGTGGGTGCAAATTATGATAGCTGAGCTGGGAAGAGGCATAAGAGTTGTCATACATGGTTCTTCTCCTTACCTTTGGAAAAGATCCAGTGTACCCTACTATACAGATGCCTTTATATACTGGCTTATGTACTCCTTTTTCACTTTCGATAAAAATGTTAATGTTTCAGATACTGAAATATAATCCTTGTGGGGAATATTCTAAAGAGAAGTCATCAGTCCCACTGGCTGTGTAAGCTAAAGTGAGCATTTTCAAGATGCAGTGGAAAAACAAAAAAACAAAACACGTAAGAGTGAAGACAGGCTTATTCCATAGTTTTCTGTTTCTCATTCACTTTTCCTTCCAGGCAATTGCTTCCATTTTATTTCATAGTTATAGTTGAAATATTTCTAATTTAAAGTGCTTCTAGATTTCATTTCCTCAGCTTTAATATTTAAAAAAATAAAGATATAAAATTTTATAAAAGACATAGACAAGCAGAGCCAAGTTTATATAGTCTTAGATTTCAGAGACACCTGGGAAGTGGCAGGGAGGTCACCTCTCATATGTCCAGGAGGTACTACTAATGTTGGCATTGATATTTTTTATTCAAAGAGACTATTTTCCTTTCAACAGCCCTCTATAGGACTATCCTTATTTCACTACTGGCACATTTTTTTTTTTTCCTAAATTATCACATTCTAGTCTAACATAGCCCACTTCTTCAGACTTTTGCATCTTATTTACATCCATCTTATGCTCAAAACTAAGTTCCTATTTCCTCACATATACTATCACACCAAATAATATTATCCTCCTTACTATTCATAAATATATTTTGTTCATAAATATTTTCTATGGGCTTTAAAAATGTCTTGAATATCTCTCTTTTATCCTAGAAAAATTTGTTTTGGAGCTTATGCAGGCTGGGAAATATTCATTTCTATGGCTCCCTGAAATTGTGATATAGGGTGAAAAAAAAGTACTCTGTTCTAAAGAAAATGTCAGTTGTTTTAGTTTAAGATGATGAGTATCTCCATTCACGTTGGGCTAGACTCTAGAGTCCATTGGAAGAGACTCTTAGAACAACATTAATGTCTCATAAGTTACTACATTCCCAATGATTCTTCACCCACTATTTATAGTGGTAGTGACCCAAGAACAGTAATCAGGGGCCATTTGATGATGTTAATAAAGAGATTATTATGTTTTAACATTTAAGACCATTCTATGATTCTTAGTTTTCTGAATTTAAGTTTTATCCCAAACCAAAAGTGGGACATTTGTGCTAAAATTAACCCTTTTTTAAATCATTGTAAGGTTAGTCCTCTAGTAAGACTGATTACCTGAGAAAGGTGAGCCCACAAGAACCATTGAAAACTGTTAACATTTTAGAATGAAATATGTATCCCTGACTATGATGATGAGACCTTAGCCCTTAGGGCATATTTCATCAATTCTTGATCACACAGTTGGTGAGTTTGTGACCAACTTCAGCCTGGAGAATGGACTGCAAATTATGATAACAAAACCATGAAATCCTAGACACAACAAGATCCAGCACATCCACTAAAAGTCAGTTTATCTGGTCAGAGTCTAATGCTTAAGACATGGACCCAAACAGTGCATATGTCACATAGTCAACATAAAAGACCTTATCCAGTGACTGATCTACAAAAAGACAAATTAGCCATTATAAAGAAAGAAAATCCTGCTGGTCAGTTACTCTTTGAGCCTTCTCCTCCTCCTCCTTCTTCCTCTCCTCCTCCCCACCCTCCTCCCCTCCTCCTCCTCCTCTTCCTCCTCCCGCTCTTCCTCCTCCTCCTCCTTCTCTTCTTCCTCCTCCTTCTTTCTCCTTCTCTCCTCCTCCTCTCCTCTTCTCCTCCTCCTCCTCCTTCTTCTCCTCCTCCTCTCCCCTTCTTTCCTTCTCCCTTTTTTCTTTTTTCTGCTTACAGAACAATTCTATAACTGCTGTACCATGAACTTCCACAGGTGTTATGTCATTCATAAATGGCACCAGTCTAACTCCAGCTTCATTCATCTTAAATGGCATCCCTGGGCTGGAAGAAGTGCATCTGTGGATCTCCTTCCCACTGTGCACCATGTACAGCATTGCCATTACAGGGAACTTTGGCCTTATGTACCTCATTTACTCTGAAGAAGCTTTAACACAGACCTATGTACATCTTCCTAGCCCTTCTTTCCTTCACAGATGTGCTTATGTGCACCAGCACTCTTCCCAACACCCTCTGCATATTGTGGTTCAGCCTCAAGGAGATTGACTTTAAGGCTTGCCTGGCCCAGATGTTCTTTGTGCATACATTCACAGGGATGGAGTCTGGGGTGCTCATGCTTATGGCACTGGACCGCTATGTGGCCATCTGCTACCCCCTGCGCTATACTACTATCCTCACTAATGAAGTCATTGCCAAGGCTGGACTCCTCACTTTTCTTAGAGGTGTAGTACTTGTTATCCCTTTCACTTTCCTCACCAGGCGCCTGCCATACTGCAGGGGCAATGTCATACCTCACACCTACTGTGACCACATGTCTGTGGCCAAGATATCCTGTGGAAATGTTAGGATCAATGCTATCTATGGTTTGATGGTTGCCCTACTGATTGGGGGCTTTGATATCTTGTGCATCACAATCTCCTACACCATGATCCTTCGAGCAGTTGTGAGTCTCTCTTCAGCAGATGCACAGCAGAAGGCCTTCAGCACATGTACTGCCCACATCTGTGCCATTGTCATCACCTATGTTCCAGCCTTTTTCACGTTCTTTACTCACCGGTTGGGGTGTGGGGGGGGGGGACACACTATTCCTCCACACATACACATTATTATGGCTAATCTGTATCTGCTGATGCCTCCCACAATGAACCCTATTGTGTATGGGGTGAAAACTAAGCAGATACAAAAAAGTGTCATTAGATTCTTGCTTAAGGGAAAAAAGAAAATTCTCATAAAATTTAAGTAGAGTTTTTCTGAGACGTTAGAATTCTCTTAGCCAGGTTGAGATCAGCAAGACTGTAGGGAACTCTCCAAATGAAAGCAGGTATCTGGCCACAGGAAAGTTCCATGGGACTTTTTAATTCTTCTACCTCTCTTTAATGGGTATCACAATGCCCATTAGGCAGAGACTTTTCTCTCCTGAAATCCCATGTTCTTCAAAGACTTTTTTTTGAATGAACACACAGGGAGAGCAGCAGAGGGAGAGTCAGAAGTAGGCTCTCTGCTGAGCAGGGAACCTGATACCAGACGTGATCACCAGACCCTGTGATAATGACCCCAGCTGAAGGGAGATGCTTAACTGACTGAGCTACCCAGGTGCCCCTTCTTCAAATAGGGGACAGTTGTTGGATCACTAGGACTAGAGTTGAACTTTCTAAAAAAATTTAAATCTCTGGCAAACATGAGCCATGTTCTTCAATATCTGTGCTAGTTTATTTATCATAACGTTTTCTTCACCATTTGTAGTTCATTCTTCTTTCCCAAGTTATTTTTTTCATGCTTTATTTCCCAAGTTTGTCAACTGTATATCTAGCAGTGCATACATATGTTCATTAGAAAACTTCTAAATGATGTTAAGTTGCAGCATATTCATAATACCCAGAACGTATATCCTTCAATATCCAAGCTGAATAAATAAAAATAATTATGGTCTATTTCAAATACAATGTTGAGTGAAAGAGACAAAATAATATGTGTAGTGTGATTTCATTTAGATGCAGTTCACAAGCAGACAAAAACTAATTTTTGGTGTTAGAAATGAGGATGGTGTTTAACTTTGGGAATGAAAGCCCAGATAATGATTGGACAGGGTATGAGGAATGCTTCTGAGGAGCTGCCAAGGGATTTAGTTCTTGACCTGAATGGTAATTACAAAGTGTCCACTTGGTGATATTTAATGAGGCTGTACACTTACGATGTGTGCTCTTTTTTGCATGCATATTATAGTTCAATAAAATATTTATTTAAAATAATATGTCTTGAGGATGCTCTCTGATTTCTCTGAATTGTGAAACATTTTCTTCCTTTCCTCCTGTTCTTTCTGCCCATGGCTTACAAGTATATATATTTAACTTCTTTCCATGGTATGCTAAATTTAGTATCAATAATATGTATATGTGTACAAATTATGATCAAATAATCCAGACAAGATAATCATTAAAAAAAAAATCAAAACTTCCATCTTGAAAATCTCTTCCATCTAGTTCCTTTCCAGAGATAACCTCTTAAAAATATTGTGTGTGTATGTGTATGGATTTTTTCTTCTCTTTGGTGATTTCTTCTTTTACTACAAGTTATATTTGAACTTTAATTTGACTACAAACTCCCCTTTTATAGACAATGGGGATTGCAACTCAGTTGCAGTATCTGTCACCTGTGTGATTTATATATACATATGTGTGTGTGTGATTTATGTATGTGTGTGTGCCTATAGTGTATACATGTATCTACATTTTATATATATATATATATATAATCTACATATATAGATATGTGTGTCTACAGTTTCCTTATCTCCCTACTACTTCCAACCTCAATGTTAATCAGATATATTTTTAACTTCCTGCTCTTTTTAAAATTTTATTTATTAGAGAGACAGAGAGAGAGAGAGCGCACAAACAGGGGTAGCAACAGAGAGGGAGAAATAGGCTCCTTGTTGAGCAGGGAGATCAAAGTGGGGCTCAATCGTAGGACCCTGGCATCATGACCTTTGCTGAAGGCAGACACTGAACATACTGAGCCTTCCAGGCACCCCTTTAATTTCCTATACTTAAGATTATTATCACTAGCTATGAGTCTAGAAATCTTCCTAGATTTGTTTATCATTTCATTGCAATAGCTGAAAACTAATAAACAGTATTTGAACTATTATAGTTATACAAATATTGATACGATTATTGGGTATGAATGTATACTACTTTACAAACAGGTCAGGATTATATTGTTTTCTGTATCTGTTCAATGTCACCATCTTTATTATTTTTGCAGGAGAACATTTCCAATATCAATACTTTCTAGAGATATCTGATAATATATTTCACCCATAAAACAATGAATGGTTTTCTATGGAAAAGAGACAAGCAGAGAATTAGAAAATGACTTATAATAGAAAAGAATTACTGATGGCAAAAATACATAAGGAAAGGAAAATAAAGTTACAAAAATCTCACAGAAAGAGAAAAAAGGTAAGGCAATATAAAATATGAAAGGAAAATAAAGAAATATGGAATTTCTTTCCAGGACGGCAGAAGTCTTACTTTTAAGATTTACATTAAAAGTGAAAACTGTTGAGGCAAAGAGAATTTTTCCAAATATCTACAAAATAATATTTTCTATAACAAAATTAAAAATTTGTATTTTAAGAAGTAATCAAGATATACCAAAATATCTAGAAAATTTGTAAAAGAGTCAAACCTAAACATGCTACTGTCAAAGAAGAAAAGATAATGAAAAAAATCCTTAAAAATTTCAGGTGGAAAATAAACATTAAAATACCAAAAATTTCAATTCATATTTCCATAATTGAAAAGGATCCCTACTAATAAATATTGATGCTGGAGGATCATAGAGCAATTTTCTTTTTATGAAAAGAAGTAATTATTAGACTGTAATCATGTTCTCAATATAATAGTCAATCAAATATGTGAATGATAAAGTTACTTTAGATATGCAAAAAATGAAGAAAGATGATCTACATAACAGCTTTTCTTAGATATTTGATGATGAGGTCCAGCAAAATGACAGAATAAACCAGAAGTTGCTAATACATGGAATTCAGACATTAGTGGTTTCAATCTAGGAAAGGAATAAAAGAATTTCCACCACTCTGAATAAAGAAGATTGAAGATGAGAATAATGTCTTGTAGATCAGCTTTCAACAATTATCCTTGTGTTCATTCAATTTGTTCTGATTATATTAGTAGAAACTTCCACATTCATACACATTCTTTCTCTCTCCCTTCCTCCCTCTCTCCATATCAAGATTAAGTATAATTTACTTAGACACTACTAGGAGTTAATTTATTCTGGATGCTTTACATGCATATCTCTGATTTTTGAATCAATTCTGTAGATAGTCATTATTCACTGCATTTTATTTTTAAGGAGACTGAAATTTGGATGGGTTCTTTAATTTTTCATAGGCTACAAAGATTTTAGGTAGAGATATGGGATTTGAACCTAGAAAACTCGTGTTATTTCTTTTTTAAATTGTATTTCATTGAGGTAAAAATATTTCACATGAAATTTATCCTCTTAAAACATTTTAAGTGTATAATACATTTTGTTTATTGTACATACAATGTTGTACAACAGATCTCTAGCCCTTATTCATCTCACTTAACTGAAAGTTTATGATGGCTGTTTAGTAATTTTTCCCTCTCCCCTGTCTTGGGAAACAAACTTCTCCTCTTTATTTTTATGAATTTGACTATTTCAGATACCTCATCTATATGGAATCATGAAGCATTTGTTCTGTGACCAACATTTTTCACTCAGCATAGTATCTTCATGGTTATCCATGTTGTGCATATTGCAAAATGTGCTTCCTTAAGGTTGCACTGTATTCCATTATACATATATACCACATTTTTTTTTTTATTCAACTGTCAATGGACATTTACGTTGTTTCCACATTTTGGTTATGATGAATAATGATGAATAATGATCTCTTTGAGATCCTTATTTCAGTTCTATTGGATAAATCAGAAGCAGGGTTGCTGTATCTTATGGTGGTTCTATTTAAAAATGTTTTAGGAATGTCCATATTCTTTTCCATAGTTGCTGAAATATTTCACATTCCTAGCAACAGTGCACAAATGTCCCAATATCTCTACATTCTTGCCAAGACTTTTTGTCTCTTGTTTCTTCAATAACAGCAATCCTGATAGATATCAGGTGACATGTCATTGTGGTTTATATTTGCATTTCCCTTATCATCTGATGATTAGTGATGTTGAGCATCTTTTCATATACTTGTTAGCCATTTGTATCTGCTCTTTGAAGAGGCATCTATTAAAGACCTCAGCCCATTTTCTAACTTTCTGCTCAAATTGAGTTGTAGGAGTTCCTTATTCATTTTGTATATTATCTTATGGTTTGCAAGTATCCTCTCCCATCCTGCAGGTTACCTTTTTGCTCTGTTGAGTCATTCTTTCATTCATTAACACCATTCCATGTTACATCTTCCAAAGATGGAATCTTATTTCTTCCAATGGTTGAAAACTTTTATCCATCCCTAGTCACTTCCTTTTCCTACTTTTCTTAAATATATGTTACTATTGTATCTTCTTGAAATTTAATAGGAATGCCAGAAGGACAACAGAAGTCTCTTCTGTATTATCACATAACCACATCTTTTTTTTTTATCTTCAGCATAACAGTATTCATTATTTTTACACCACACCATGGAATCTGTGCCCTCTCTAATACCCACCACCTGGTTCCCCCAACCTCCCACCCCCTGCCCCTTCAAAACCCTCAGATTGTTTTTCAGAGTCCATAGTCTCTCATGGTTCTTCTCCCCCTCCAATTTATCCCAACTCCCTTCTCCTCTACCTCTCCCCATGTCCTCCGTGTTATTTCTTATGCTCCACAAATAAGTGAAACCATATGATAGTTGACTCTCTCTGCTTGACTTATTTCACTCAGCATAATCTCTTCTAGTTCCTTCCATGTTGATACAAAAGTTGGATATTCATCCTTTCTGAGGGAGGCATAATACTCTGTAGTGTATATGGACCACATCTTCCTTATCCATTCATCCATTGAGGGGCATCTTGGTTCTTTCCACAATTTGGTGATTGTGACCATTGCTGTTATGAACATTGGGGTACAGATGACCCTTCTTTTCATTAAATATGTATTTTGGGGGTCAATACCCAGTAGTGCAATTGCAGGTCATAAGGAAGCTCTATTTTTAATCTCCTAAGGAATCTCCACACTGTTTTCCTAAGTGGCTGCCCCAACTTGCATTCCCACAAACAGTGTAAGAGGGTTCACCTTTCTCTGCATCCTCTTCAACACACATTGTTTACTGTCTTGTTAATTTTGGCCATTCTAACTGGTGTAAGGTTGTATCTCAATGTGATTTTGATTTGAATCTCCCTGATGGCTAATGATGATGAACATTTTTTCATGTGTCTGTTAGTCATTTGTATGTCTTCTTTGGAGAAGTGTCTGTTCATGTCTTCTGCCCATTTCTTGACATGATTATCTGTTTTGTGTGTGTTGAGTTTGACCATAAGAAACCTGGGAATAAACCTAACCAAAGAGGAAAAGTATCTGTACTCAAGGAACTACAGAACACTCATGAAAGAAACTGAAGAAGACACAAAAAGATGGAAGACCATTCCATGCTCTTGGATCGGAAGAGTAAACATTGTCAAAATGTCTATATTGCCTAGAGCAATCTATACTTTCAATGCCATTCTGATTAAAATTACACCAGCATTTTTTAAAGAACTGGAGCAAACAATCCTAAAATTTGTATGGAATCAGAAAAGACCCCAAATTGCTAAGGAAATGCTGAAAAATAAAAACAAAACTGGGAGCATCACGTTGCCTGATTTCAAGATTTACTACAAAGCTGTGATCACCAAGACAGCAGGGTACTGGCACAAAAACAGACACATAGACCAGTGGAACAGAGTAGAGAGCCCAGAATATGGACTGTCAACTCTATGGTCAAATAATCTTTGACAAAGCAGAAAAAAATATACAGTGGGAAAAAGTCTCTTCAATAAATGGTGCTGGGAAAATTGGACAGCTAGGTGTAGAGGAATGAAACTCAACTGTTCTCTTACACCACACACAAAGATAAACTCGAAATGGATAAAAAGATCTCAGTGTGAGGCAGGAATCCATCAAAACCCTAGAGGAGAACATAGGCGGTAGCCTCTTTGACATTGGCCACAGCAACTTCTTTCAAGATATGTCTCCAAAGGTAAAGAAAACAAAAGCAAAAATGAATTTTTGGGACTTCATCAAGATCAAAAGCTTCTTCCCAGCAAAGGAAACAGTTAGCAAAGCAGAGTCAACCCAAGGAATGGGAAAAGATATTTACAAATGACAATACAGAGAAAGGGCTGATATCCAGGATCTATAAAGGATTATTCAAACTCAACACACACAAAAGAGATAATCATTAGTGTTTCATAGTTTTCAGAGTACAGATTTTTCACCTCTTAAGTCAAGTTTATTTGTAGGTTTTTTTTTTTTTTTTTTTTTTTTGGTGCAATTGTAAATGGTGTTTTTTTTTAAATTTCTGGTAATTTGTTATTAGTATATAAAAATGTTACCTATTTCTGCATATTAATTTTCTACCACATAACTTTGCCGAATTAATTTATTACTTCCAGTGGTATTTTAGTGGAGTCTTTAGGACTTTCCATGTATAGTATCATGCCATCTTCAAATAGTGAAAGTTTAACTCCTTTTCCAATATTGATACCTTATAGACCAATGGGTTTTAATGCAACAGAGTACAAAAGTTCATTGGCAACTTTTAAAAATTTTACATTGCAACTAATCTTTAGAAACTATCTAAAAAAAATTTTGGGGTATAGTATCAAAGAAGAATATCCACAATTAACTGAAAAATGTATTAAAATCTCAACTCCTCCCTCTTACAACTATATATCTACATGAAATTATACTTTCTTTATAAATATCAAATAAAATCATTTCAGTAGGTTACATGCAGAACCAGATTATGAGAATCTAGTTGTCTATTAAGCCAGGGATTAAAATACTTGCAAAAAAAATGTTAAAATAATATGACTTTTTCTTACTATTTTATGTCAAAAATATGTTTTTTTTCATAAAATATGGTTTATGGTACATAGATTTTATTATTGCTATTTTTAAAATTGCTTCCAAATTTTTTGCTTTAATTTTGAATATATACAATATTTATGGATATGAACCATAAAAACAAAAGCTCTTTAGAGTTTCACTAAAGTTTAATAGGGTAAATTGGATAGTAAAGAAAAATGATTTTAAGAATCACTGATCTAATACATAAGAGTAAATTCAGCTAAAAAAAAAAAGAGTAAATTCAGCTATATCAATAATTTCCATGTGGTCTTTGTTTGTTATATCTCTTCTCTAAATTAAAATATAACTTATACAGAGTACAAGCATAGAAATATTAAGTATACCTATCTTACTGACAGACCCAACTATAGATTATTTCTATGGCTTTCATATGGTCCCCAAAGGTAACCACAATTTTTGACCTCAGCATCATAGACTTCCTTGTATTTTTTTGAACTTAATGTGATAGTAATAACACAAGATGTGGCTCTCTTTTTTTGACCTATTGAATATCCATTTTTATAATTTTTATTAATATACAGTGCAATATTATTTTCAGGTGTAGAATTTAGTAGTTCATCACCTTACATACAACAACCCAGTGCTCACCACAATAACTGCCCTCCTTAAAACCTGTCACCTATTTAACTCATCACCCCACCCACTTCCCCTCCAGTAACCATCAGTTTGTTCTCTATACTTAAGAGTTTGTTTTTTGGTTCGCCTCTCTTCTCTCTCTCTCTCTCCTCTCTGCTTTTTTTTTTCCCCCTCTATATTCAGTTTTTTTTTTTGTTCTTAAACTCCACATATAAGTGAAATCATATGGTACTTGTCTTTCTCTGACTGACTTGTTTCACCTAGCATAACTCTCTAGTTATGTCCACATCATTGCAAATGGCAAGATTTCTTTCTTTTTTAATGGCTGACAAATAATCCAGTGTGTGCGGGTGTGTGTGTGTGCATGTGTGTATGCCATCTCTTCTTTATTTTTATTCATCAGTTGATAGACATTTGGGCTCTCTTTCCATAATTTAGCTATTATTGATAATACTGCTATTAACATCAGGGTGCATGCATAATTCAATTATGAATTAATTTTTTTACGATCACTTGAGTAAATCTCTAGTAGTGCAATTGCTGGATCAGGTTGTAGTCCCTTAGCAAATTTGTTAATTACAAATGATGTAAATAAAGGGGAGAGAAAAAAGTAACGACTCAGGCTACTATGAGTCTGATATCACCCAAGCTTTACATTCTTACTGCCTATAAGATCATACACAAATAAAATAATAATTTCATAACCATATGTCTATATCTGTGTACTCGTATGTGAAAAGTGTACCTGGGGTTGGTAATGAAAACAAGCTAATATTAATGAATATTAACAATTTTAATATTTATTGAGAATTTTGTTTTTCTTTCTGTGTAAGGGCATTTTTAGGATACAAATTGAAAGTATTTAACAATGTCTCAGAAAGTTTCAATTACTCACACATTCATAGGTACTTTTTATTAGTTTATTTCTTTTTCTTTTAAGTGAGGTTGATGATGGATATTACGGCATTGTACAAAATTCATCAAAATTCAGCCTTGTAATGACCCTGCATATCAAGAATATTTAGATACCCCAAATTTTGAGATAATAATGATGATGGTGATGATAACAGTGATAATATAAAACACATGACTAATTATAAATGACTTTAATTACATAATGAGTCATGTCTATATATTTTTATTAATTTGGAAAAGAAAATTAGTTTGGAAAGGAAGATAAATAGAACTCTTAAATTCCATAATTTAGAGGTAACTTTTGATATGTCTTAAATATTAAATTCATATGTTTTGGAAAAAATGTTTTTTGGATAATACCATATGAAAACATAAATTCTGCCATTTTCAGTTGACATATAATAAGTGTTACAAGATTATTCAGTAATATTATGACTAAATTAAAGTGCAAATCACATGCATTTTTTAATTGCCTTAACTATTTTCCTATTTTTATGCATATGCCTATATTTTTTCTTATGATAAAAAACTTATTGTCTTAAACATCAAATGGTTTTATACATCACTTTTTTTTCTTCAGAAAGTTCCTATTAAAAAAGAAAAATAAAGTGTTTCGATTATTTTGTTTTTATTGGCTGGACTTAACATTTCAGTATGTATGTGACAAAAAACTCTAACCCCACCCAAATCCATCTAGTTCACTCAGCTGCAGACAGGTCCTATGTCCAGCGCCTAAACCAAGGGCACAGTGCAGCCAACAGTGGGATTCCTGAGTTTGGTTTAAAGTTCTCAGAGTTTTCCCAACTCTCAAAACCAAAGCACTATGGGAGTGACCTAAGCAATACATGAGCAATTCCAAGAACAAAGGGGAGAAAAGAAAAGGGTTTTCTATTTGCTAAGATTTGCCAAATATGGCTACCAAACTGGTAAACAAACCTTACTCGAGAGCGAAGGTCATTAGCCCAACTTGCCAGGATGACGAGATTTTGAATAAAAACGAACAAAGTCAATGTTCATTTGCAGGTACACCATGAAGAAAGCGTTATGATCAGTACACTGAACTGCTTTGAGTGCATCACTATTTCTAAAGGATGATGGAGAGAGAACAGAGAACGGAATATAGTCGTTCAGAGAGACAGAGATCTCAGAACAGAAAGGCAGAAACTCAGAAAGCTGCAGGGCCTTCGGGGGGAAAAGAGAAAAAGAAGTCCGGACAGCATCAGGTCATCTCAGGCTGAAGGAATCTGGAAACCAATGGGCTGATCTGACTGCCTGGGGTGGGAGAGTGAGAGAGTCTTCTCCTTTAAGCCACAGACGCATTCATTCAAGGTTGTATGTAAAGCAAAGCCCCTGATGAAGACGATCTTTTCCCAATAGACACTGATTTTCCCAGGGAAAAAAAACATCCAGCACACCCCTTCCCCCAAGTCGGCTAATGAAAACCTTCGTACAGTACACATTTAAAGAAAATACGGATCTGCAGAAGTTCTAATTTTGTGTTCTACACACACCCCCCACCCCCCACCCCCCTGGTCTTCTGTCATCTGCCTTTTTTCGGTAAAAGAAACATTCTCTAACTCCTACATCCTTGAACCATTTTCTCCATGGAATTTCATTCCTTAAGATTGTGCCCTGAAGCTTACCAAACTAGATCCCTCTTGCCTTTTACAGCCCCCAGGGTCTCCATTACCAATCACCAATATGGAGCTGATAAAAACTTGTGAGTTCTCTAATTATAAAGGCCTCAGCAAAGTCACTAGTAGGCAGGAAGGCCCAGAACTTCTACCTGTATGCCTCAGAATTACAACATATGTGGTGACATTTTTTAAATAATGGGTTGAAGAACGTCCTTTTAATGGAGCTAGCCTGTCAAAGATTAGGTAGAGCCTGGAATTCTCTTGTCAACAGTCCTGCCCACCATCAGGTCCCCCCGCTCACACTACATCTTTCTGCTCTGGATTCCTACCGCCACACCTTGCACTCAGCTTCTTTAAAACAGCAAACTGCTAGGAAACAACAACGCAAAAGGCAAGGGAAGCAAAGGAAAAAATGAACTATTGGGATTTCATCAAGATCAAAAGCTTTTGCACAGCAAAGGAAACAGTTAACAAAATCAAAAGACAACTGACAGAATGGGAGAAAGATATTTTGCAAACGACATATCAGATAAAGGACTAGTGTCCAGAATCTATAAAAGAACTTAGCAAACTCAACACCCAAAGAATAAATAATCCCAATCAAGAAATGGGGCAGAGGACATGAACAGACATTTCTGCAAAGAAGACATCCAGAGGTGAACAGACACATGAAAAAGTGCTCCATATCACTCGGCCATCAGGGAAATACAAATCAAAACCACAATGAGATATCACCTCCACACCCAGTCAGAAATGGCTAAAATCTTTAAAAATCAACAAGTCAGGAAATGACAGATGCTGGCGAGGATGCGGAGAAAGAAAGGTGAACCCTCCTACACTGTTGGTGGGGAATGCAAGCTGGTGCAGCCACTCTGGGAAAACAGCATGGAGGTTCCTCAAAATGTTGAAAAAATAGGAACTGCCCTATGACCCAGCAATTGCACTATTGACGGTATTTACCCTAAAGATACAAATGTAGTGATCCAAAGGGGCACATGCACCCGAATGTTTTTATAGCAGCAATGTCCACAATAGCCAACCCCAAAACTATGGAAAAGAACCTAGATGTCCATCAACAGATGAATGGATCAAGAAGATGGTGGTATATATTACACAATGGAATTACTATGCTGCAGCCATCAAAAGAAATGAAACTTATTGCCATTGCGACAACATGGATGGAACTAGAGCGTATCATGCTTAGCGAATAAGTCAAGCAGAGAAAGACCAAACTATCATATGATCTCCCTGATATGAGGAAGTGCAGGAAGTGGTGATGCAACATGGGGGCTTAGACCGGGTTTTTGGGGTAGGAGAAGAATAAATGAAAACCAAGATGGGATTGGGAGGAGGGAAACAAACCATAAATAACTCTTAATCTCACAAAAACAAACTGAGGGTTGCCTTGGGGGAGGGGTTAGGGAGAAGGGGGTGGGATTATGGACATTAGCCGGGGGGAGGGTATGTGCTTTGGTGAGTGCTGTGAAGTTGTGTAAACCTGGTGATTCACAGACCTGTACCCCTGGGGATAAAGATATATGTTTATAAAAAATAAAAAAAATTTAAGATGTATTAACAAAAAAAAAAAAAAAAACAGCAACTGCTACAGGATCCTCTGCTAAGTTCTGTTGGTCTACATGGTCAGCATCCCAGGAAAGCCGTGCTCAAATTTTACTTCCCACCAAAATGTGATGCTTCTGCTATTTGCAGAAACTAAGGCACAGGAGAAAATCAAGTACATCAAAGGCTTACCCCTAAATTATTTATTCCCTGAACTCCTAGAAACACCTAACACTGAGAGGCCTCTAAAGTATAGAACTGAAGCCATTGATTTTACATTTCTAGTTCTCAAAGACACACTTCGAATTTTACTTTTGTTGCTAAGAGGAACTGGAGTTTTTTAATTCTTTCAGGGAAAAAAGCTATTTTTATTTTATGGAACACCTAACACAAAAGGTTTACATTCCATCTTCTGGGAAGGGAAACTCTTAATAACTTGTTTCTTTCTAGTTCAGCTGCAGACTATACCAAATTCAAAGGAGAAGTTTGGCTTTTTGGTATTTGTGCTAGAGAATGGAAGAATGCATCATCTAATCAGCTTTTCTTAGGATAAGTCACCAGTGATAACAAGTCTGAAATACATCGCAGTTCAATTTATCCTGCTTGCACTCATTACCGGTGGCAAACAGGTAAGAAAAGGAAGTCAGAATGCACTGTAACTTTCCTGGCCAGTTATTTGCAAGGCTGTTTTTATATACATGGTGGCATAAAAGCCACCGTAAGTGGAGAATATATCTGTAGATACAAAAATTGTTTGCTTTTCAGTCTATGTAAAATTAACTGTAGAATATTTGTCAGTCACACATGTCTATATAAACATGAGCTGATGGTTAAACCAACCAAGTTTTTATGGCTTTTACTAGAGATAGAAAGCTGTGCTAAGGAAGAACAGGCAGGTTCCATTTTAACTAGTTATCATAAAATCAGTGACAGAGTCTCATGTATCTTTCCATTTTTATGCAACCTTCTCTCGCTGGAGAAATGCTTTGGGGGAAAAACACATGGGTTGTGTCTTCCTTTAGTACATATGGAGACAAGGAGCTCTGGGAGGTTTCAGAGGCTCCAAGGCAAAACAATTTTTAACACCCACCACCACCCACCATCTATCCAGTTTCTCTTTGCCAAGCAACTGGTTATCTTTTTATGTTAATGGCTAAGGCCCTACATGTAGGATGAAGGCAATTGGCTGATTTCAGGAGACCTACACAGGTACCAGTTTGGAAATCATTTTTATCAGCTCTAGTGGGCAAAACCTACAGGCTAGCCATTAGCTGTCTGGTCACCAAGCACACTGCTACACACCCGAGTATAGGATAATTTTCTTCTCTCTTTGGTGAATAAACAGAGACCACCGTTGAAGGTGAGCGCTGACCACAGAAGCGTCCATGACTGGTCGTGGCAAAGCAGCTGTCCAGTAAAGTGGCCCATTACTGTCTAGGGCTGACCAGTATCAGTCTTGTTGGCAACCTGAGGAGCTCACGATGATTATCTTATTTTAAGAGAAGTTAATCTTGAATTTATTCATTTTTTAAAGTAAGTCTAACTTTTTTTTTTTTTTTTAAGTCATCTCTACACCCAATGTGAAGCTCTAACTCACGACCGTGAGATCGAGAGTTGCACATTCTTCTGACTGAGCCAGCCAGGCACCCTGAATTTCTGCACTTTCAGTAAAACTGACCATGAAGGTTCACTAGTGTCATGTTCCTTAATTCCCTTTGTGTTTTAAGAACTGCAAAATTTAAAAATGATTCAAAATCCTAACAATGTCGACGATTTCACTTTCATACAAATGATGGAGCGGGAAATACGGCTTTGAAAAATCTAAAGCAATTATACGTTGAAAAGTAAATGATGACAAAGGACAAGGATATTTGGCAAGTGGGTTCAGCTCATTCATTCAAAGGAATCCTAACAAGAATACATGTACAGCTATAGGCCTATTCAATTTTCTCCTAAAAATAAATATACATATGTAAAAAGCTGTTATAATAAAACCTTTTCTGGGCTGATAGTCTACATCCCACCCAAATCTCTGCACTGTAAAAACGGAGTGGCCTTACCTCTGAGCAGTGCACCACTGCCCAGACAGAAGACTAGGAGGCCCAGCTTCACGTAGAGGCCTTTTAGGAGGAGTCTGTTGTCACCGATAACTTCCCCTACCTCTCACCAATCCCACTTAAAGATTTTATAAGCTTAGAGTAAATTCCCAATTACCACCCATAAAACAAATACAGGGGGCTGTTGCATTGCTACTAGATTTTGCTTCAATCATAGCGCCAATTACTTAATTACAATCACAGCTCTAAGGGTTGGTTGACAGAAATCCTATATGCAGTTTCCTAGTGCATCTTATGTCTTTGGTGTGGGGCAGACAAAAGGGTCTGCAACATGTAATTGTCTACAAGAACACGTCAAGACCACATGGCTGACCCCTGTGTTCTAAGCGCCCTCTGGGAAACAGTAAAACCACAACTCCTTCTGTCAACCACCTCAACTCAGAGGGTCATGATGAATCTGTGTGACTTTCCAGCACATCACTAAAGTCTTATCACACACACACAAACATCGCAGTAAAGGAAAAGAAGATGGAATAGGGTAGAAGAGAAACGTCTCTAAGTGCCCCCCCCAAATTAAAATTTCAAAAACTCCTGAGATATGAGTCTCTACTCTGATTGTGCTCAATGACTCGAATTCTGAGGGAAAGAATAAACTTCCAAAGAGAGTAAGAATTTAGACAAAACCATTTAACACTGAGTTCACGAATCACCCTTTCAAAACATCTGTTTTTGAACACATTACGAACTACAACTTGGAATCAGGAGTCGTTCTCAAAATTCTTTTCAGTAAAACCAAGATTTTCAGATTCCTGCTAGGTACGTAAGAGAGTTTCTTTTCCAGGAAAAACTACCTAACATCTATCCAGTAGGAATTGCACAGTGGGGTCCACAGGACAATGGTTTCTGAGGGCTAGTCCTCATATAAAAAAAGGCCACAATAAATACGTCTATATACTATGCCCCACTCTACCTTGACATCGTAAACACAAATATGACATGTCTTGCTTTAAAAAAGAAACTACTGAGGAAAGAAAGGGATGGAAATCTCTACCAAGGCCACTTCAGTCAGAAACTGCAGTTGCTATTTCCGATGCCATGAAGGACATCAACACAGAGACTTACCATTCCAAGCACCAAGGTGAACCAGTGACAAGGTTATCCCCACTTCACAATATTCCACTCAGATCACAGCTCAACCTGAGCTTTAGAAGAAGTTCCTAGTAGATGAGCTTTGAAAGGAAATCTGCTGGCGAACAACCCACTAGCAATCTTTAAGTTCATCAGCATCACTAAGGGTTGAGGGGTGATCAGTAAGATGCTAACAACCCCCCACCCCAAGTCAATTCCAGTGTTTCTTGGCCATTTTTCACTCGTGATTCTTGAAGCATCACCAAGACATTTGCAAATGAAATTACAGACTCTTCCCTTTCCTGTCTGGGTAGCACCATGTTTCACTCTGATGCGGACTCCCCCACCCCCTTCAGTGTCCCACCCCAAATACTTGGCAATCCATGCAGCAGCCTATGATGCACAAATCAGCCCAAGTTCTAAACCCTCCCACGTCATTCCATAAAAAGGTCAAATCCTAATCACACAAAATATAAAAACATACCACTCTAGGAAATATTATTCAATTATCCTTCAATTTCCTGTCATGACTGATGAATCATCAATACACAGAGCACTAAGTGTAATTCCAAACACCAAACCATGTGATCCAGTTTGCAACTGAGACAAGTCATACCTTGCCTCCAGCACAGACACAGCCAAAATGGGAAGTTGATCTGCATTTTAGCTACATGGGTGGTGGGATTTCTCTGAACTTCTGCTTTTTAAAGCATTCACTCTTATTCTAAAATGGTATGCTATACACAAAACCATCAATTTTATTCCAGAATACATCTTAATGATAATAAAAAGCTTTTGTATGCACATACTGCCAATACATTTTAAAAGGCCCAAATTTTAACAAAGAGAATAGACAAATTCATCAGACAGGAGATAAGTTACTTTGGCTGAAAAAAATCTTTAAAAAAAATCTGGCTCAACATTCTGCTTGCAGGTTTCTACATATACTGTATATGTGGTGAGTGTGTACATGTGTGTATAGCTTTTTTGAAGGGAATGGAGTATGGTCTAGCCCCCTGCTCCATGGTTATGTAGGAACTACAATGTTCTTTGCTAGCAAAACAAGAAGTGCAAGGTCTGCATTTGCACCAACTCGATGCAAAGCCCCAACAGCTTCCTGCAAAGTGAAGCTGGCACGGAGAATGCGGTTAATGTCTATGGCGGGAAAAATTAATGGTGAAAGAATAGAGGGACTTGCTGATGGCTGGCCGGGAGGTGGTTCAAATTCAAGACGTGACTCTGCAGCTCTGGGACAGACAACTTCTCTGGTCTCTGGCCTGTCTGGCACTGGCTTCTGTGTGCCCTGACCCAAATCTTCAACCAGTATGAAACTGGTTTCATACTTCGTTTGCTCGCAAGTGTGACTGACTGCATCCTCCTTGCCTGCTACGAGTTTGGGGGGAATGTCCACACCTAAGGTGCAGTGTGACTGATCAGACGTTTTAGTGGAGGCCAGAGTGGCAGAGCTGCTCTCCCTTCTGGATTCCCTAGACTCGGGGTCACTTTCCTTATCCATTACTAGGCCATTGCCCGGATCCCCAATGGTACTACTTTCGACGGCATCTACTCCAGCACCATCTGAAGCATCTGGTAACTTCTCTGCTCTCACCGATACAGATATGGTGTGATGAAAGGTGACTTGTGAGCTCTCTTCATTCTGGGTAACTGTAAGATGCTCACTTTGGGTCCATCTTTCAGAAAGGTCCTTAATAACTATTTGGCCCTTGGTTACCATTTCAGACTGACAGGTAACTTCCCCAGATGTATTTTCTGAAGCTGATTTATTACTAATACCAGAAGTTCATGGAGTTCCTTCAAGGCTACTTTTAGAGATGAGCAGGATTCCTCCACTGACTCCACAGAGGGCTGACAACTGCCACAAAGACTTAAGAGGGGGAGCAATCCCCATCTCTTCTTTACCTGTTCCAGACATTTCAGTGTGTTACTGTCTGGGAGCTGTAAATCCTGAGTTCAAATGGAATTACTCAAAATTTCAGATGAAGGGCTACATTTTGATGGTTCCACTTCCATCAAGGGATTATCTAAACTGTGAGAAGATGCCCCGATGTCCCTGACACTGGCCTGCTGACCATGTGCGGAATTACACAGAGCAATGAGGGATTCTTCAACCGTATCTACTTCCATAAGTGTTTCTGAATTCGAGCAGCCAAAGCACCCTGAAGGTTGAGTACTTTCTTCTGTACCCGAAAGGTCCACATTCTGTCTCCTTTCACTGCCGTTTCCAAATCAACACTTTCTTCGTTGATTCTGTTGCCTTTCCAAAAAGCTCAGAGTCCTCTATGTTGCAGAGATGTTCTTGGTCATTTAGAGCATTCAGTTGTCTAACCCCATGCTGTTCATTCCCTGGTTCCTTGTGCCGCCAAAGGCCACTCACCTGAGGCAGGTTCTGATTTTCTGGATGCCGACTCTTCCCACCTAAAAGCCCCGGTGGTTCTTGCACCCTAGTGGTTGTGACAGGGTACACTACCTTGCTGTCTTGTGTGGAGATGAGATCTTGGGCCCTGGGTGCTTCTTTCAGCAGATTTCTCCATGTTATCAGCAACAATGGCTTCTTCGGAGGAATTCTGCAAAGGCAGAACTGGACTGCGGTCTGCTGAAGAAGCACTATCAGGAAGATCCTGGAGAGGAAGATGTTCTTTCTTTTCAGAGGTTATCTGGAATTCAGCTGAAGCCTTCAAAGCCTTCACAGCTTTAGGTTCGATGCTGTCAGGGTCACTGGGCTTGATAGGGCAGACTGAAGCAAAGACAGAGTGAGCAAGGACTCATAGGATTACCAATCTCAGGACTCTGTCCTAAAGGATGGGCTGGATGTTTACATCCATCTGAAGCTGGTAATGATGACATTCCCAGGGAGGTAGTTTCTTTTACCACTTTTCTCTGGCCTGGGGCCCACTCCAGCTGTAGTATACACACACTCCATGCATCATAGCTTCTGACGCTCTGCGTCCTCTACAGACTTTTGAAGAGCTTCTGCTAGTTCCTGGTCTGCAATCTCCTCTGGCCGCATGTCCTCTCGCCCAGCCCCATATGCCAACCGGGCACACTCCGGGGAGTGTGGTGGTCTGGGGAGGAAGGTGGTCTGAGAGCCGGTGGTGCTATCACGAGCACATTTTTTTCTTGAGGTCAATGGAACACTGATGCTGCTTTTAGCATGTCCAGACCCAGAAGTATGTCCATGGGCTACTCCTCAAGTATAGAGAACGAACACGCCAGGAAATCACCTTCAATCTGAACCTGAGCTTGATGTACCCTTCCAATAATTTTCTGGGTGCCCACTCCTTTGGCGATCCCTGCCCACCGACGGTTCACCAGCCTCATTATGTTACACCTTTCTGCACAAGCTTGGCTCATAATAGTCATCTGGGCACCTGAGTCAGTGAAGGCTTTCACAGGGTGTTCGTTTACTTTGCAGTTAATATAAAGCATCACTACTTGGCCAAAACTTTCAGAGGCTTCTTCCATAGCTATCGTCATGTTTTCCTCAATGTTCTGTTGCCTTATATCTTCTTCTATTTTTGCCTGAGCTTCAAAATCAAAAGGGTCAACAGAAAAGAAATGAATCCTTTCTTGCTCTCTCTGGGCTCTGTCCTGCTGCTGCTCCACCAGGACCCTAGAAAATTTCTCAAGGTTTCCACTGAACAGAGCATCTGCCAAGGGCGGGTTGTGTTCCTTCAGCAAGGACAGCTCATGAGGGTTGGCCAGCAACATGTCTCGGAGCAAGGCCAAGCCCTGAGGAGATGAAGCTATGTCTCCAGGAGATGAGTGGGAATGCTGTGCTGGGTGGCTGGCGCTGCCAGGAGCCTGATGTGCCAGGTACGGCTATACTAGGAAGTCTATGCGGTACCCGGGTAAGTTTGGGAACTGCACAGGAGGTCAAGGGTCGGCGTTCTCCTTCTGTCCTAAAATCACAACATCCCCATCTTTCAAGCCCTAGGAAGCCAGCAATCTGTGGTTGTATGTGAGAGGTCTTTCAGCATAGACAATCTGGCTCTCCCCTGCGTGGATGCCGGACTCAAGCTTGCACAGCGCGCAGAAATTGTGCAGCTGGAAGTCCGCCTCAACCTGGAGGGAAAGTCACCTCGGAGAGGTCCCTCTGCACACAGTACACGGGCGAGCAGCATGGCCCAGGCCCCGACCAAGCTCTGCTCGGCCCAGCCTCGGCGCTGGGCTGCGGGGCGGCGGCGGGGCCTGGCTGGTGATGCGGGCGAAGGGCAGCGAAGGGCTGGCTCGCCCCCGCTTGCTCCTTCCCTCCCTCACACAGGCTCAGTGACTCCCTCCCTCCCGCCCTCACTACCAAGCACGGCGGCCCGCCACTCGCCTGCGACTCCGTCTGCCTGCTTCTATATTTTTATTTTTAAAGGTTTTATTTATTTAGAGAAGGAGAGAGAGCATGCATAAATGAGTTTGGGGGAGGGGCCAGAGAGAGAGAGAGAATCTCAAGGGCACTTGGTACTGAACCTGACTCCACTTGGGGCTTGATCTTATGATCCTAAGATCATGACCTGAGCTGAAATCAAGTCAAACATTTAAACTGACTGAGCCACCCAGGTGCCCCCCCCATTTTTTTTTTTTTTAAAGAGAAAGAGTGCAAGTGAGGCTGGAGGGGCAGAGGGGAGAGAAAAAGCTTAAGAAGCCACCCCCATGTATATGTATTTTTTTATTTCACAAGCTATGTTACTACAACAAATACATAGCATTTTTGCACTGTTTCCCACTATTATTTTATTGAGGTGAAATTCACATACCATCTAATTACTCATTTAAATCAATCAACATTTATGATTGAGTGGCTTTGTACATTTACAATGCTGTGCCACCAACAGAAAATATATAATTCCAGAAAATCTCCAATGCCAAGCAAAAACAAAAACAAAAAAAAAATGAAAAAACACAAGCAAAACAAACAAAAAAATAAACCCCTACATAATCATTAACCTCACTCCATATATTGATTCATCCTTCCAGCTCCAGACAACAGCTAATTAGCTTTTTGGTTCAATGGACGAATTTATTCTGGAGATACCAAATAAATGGAATCATACATACCTGTACAATACATAGTTTTTTGTGTCTGGCTTATTTCACTCAGTACAGTATTTACATAGTTCATCTATGTAAAAGCACATATGGGTACTTTTTATCCTTTTTTGTGGATTAATAATAATGCTGTGTATATGAATATGTCTCAATTCGTACATCCATTAGGCCGCCGTGATGGACATTTTTTTGTTCTTTCTATTTCTTGGCTAATATTGCTAATGTGAACATTGGTTGTGTACAAATTGTTTTTAGGAGTCACATGGTAATTGTGTTTCATTTTGTGAATAAATATCAAACTGTTTTCCACATCTCATGTATAGATTTACATTCTCACTAAGAATGTATGAGGATTCCAGTATTTATACAAAATCTCCAACACTGGCTAATTTATAAAATACAGTCATTTTAAGGAATATAGGGGTGTCTTATAGTGGTTTTGATTTTATTCATCTAATGACTGAGATTGCTCTTGTCTTCATGTGCTTGATAACAATTGCATATCTTCTTTATAAAATGATTTTATTTATCTATTTGAGAGAGAGCCTGAGAGGGGAGAGGGGCAGATAGATATGGAGAGGGAGAAGCAGATTCCTGCTGTGCATGGAGCATGATGTGGGGCTCAATCCCAGGACCCTGAGATCATGACCCAAGCTGAAGTCAGATCCTTAATCAGCTGAGCCATCCAGGAGCCCCCAATGCACATCTTCTTCAGAGAAATGTTTTTTCAACTCCTTCATCCATTAAAAAAAAAAATTGAGACACATTAGAAAGCAAATAGACAAATGACAGGAGTAAGTCCTATGTTATCAGTGCTTCTATCAATGCATGTGGATTAAACTCTAATTAAAAAAAAACAAAGATTGGTTTTATGCCAGTACCATGCTGTCTTGGTGATCACAGCTTTGTAATAAAGATTGAAATCAGGTAATATGATGCCCCCAGCTTTATTTTAGTTTTTCAACATTTCCTTAGCAATTCGGGGTCTCTGCTGATTCCATACAAATTTTAGGATTGTTTGCTCCAGCTCTTTGAAGAATACCGGTGGAATTTTGATCAGAATGGCATTAAAAGTATAGATTGCTTTAGGCAGTATAGACATTTTAACAATGTTTATTCTTCCGATCCAAGAGCATGGAATGGTCTTCCATCTTTTTGTGTCTTCTTCAATTTCTTTCATGAGTGTTCTGTAATTCCTTGAGTACAGATCCTTTACCTCTTTGGTTAGGTTTATTCCCAGGTATCTTATGGTTCTTGGTGCTATAGTCAATGGAATTGATTCTCTAATTTCCCTTTCTGTATTTTCATTTTTATTGTATAAGAAGGCAACTGATTTCTGCACATTGACTTTGTATCTTGCCACGTTGCTGAATTGCTGTATGAGTTCTAGTAGTTTGGGGGTGGAGTCTTTTGGGTTTTCCATATAAAGAATCATGTCATCTGCGAAGAGAGAGAGTTTGACTTTTTCATTACCAATTTGGATACCTTTTATTTCCCTTTGTTGTCTGATTGCTGTTACTAGGACTTCTAATACTATGTTGAACAAGAGTGGTTAGAGTGGGCATCCTTGTCTTGTTCCTGATCTCGACGGGAAGGCTGCAAGCCTTTTCCCATTGAGGATGATGTTTGCTGTGGGTCTTTCATAGATAGATTTGATGAAGCTCAGGAATGTTCCCTCTATCCCTATACTTTGAAGCGTTTTAATCAGGAACGGATGCTGGATTTTGTCAAGTGCTTTTTCTGAATCAATTGAGAGGACCATGTGGTTCTTCTCTCTTCTCATATTAATTTGTTGTATCACATTGATTGATTTGCGAATGTTGAACCATCCTTGTAGCCGGGGATGAATCCCACCTGATCATGGTGGATAATCTTTTTAATGTGCTGTTGGATCCTGTTGGCTAGGATCTTGTTGAGAATCTTAGCATCCATATTCATCAGTGATATTGGTCTAAAATTCTCCTTTTTTGTAGGGTCTTTGCCTGGTTTGGGGATCAGGTAATGCTGGCTTCATAGAAAGAGTCTGGAAGTTTTCCTTCTGCTTCAGTTTTTTGAAAGAGCTTCAGGAGACTAGGTGTTATTTCTTCTTTGAAGGTTTGGTAGAATTCCCCAGGGAATCTGTCAGGGACCTCGGCTCTTGTTTTTGGGAGGTTTTTGATCACTGCTTCAATCTCGTTATTAGATATCGGTCTATTCAGGTTGTCGATTTCTTTCCTGGTTCAATTTTGGTAGTTTATAGTTTTCCAGGAATGCATCCATTTCATCTAGGTTGCTAAGCTTATTGGCATATAACTGTTGATAATAACTTCTGATGATTGTTTCTACTTCCTTCGTGGTCGTTGTGATCTGTCCCTTTTCATTCATAATTTTATGAATTTGGGCTTTCTCTCTTTTCTTTTGGATTAGTGTGGCCAATGGTTTATCGATCTTATTGATTCTTTCAAAAAACCTGCTTCTAGTTTCATTGATATGCTCTACTGTATCTCTGGTTTCTTACCTCATTGATCTCAGCTCTAATCTTGATGATTTCCCTTCTTATGTGTGGAGTTGGTTTGATTTGTTGTTGATTCTCCAGTTCTTTAAGGTGTAGAGACAGCTGGTGTATTCTGGATTTTACAATTTTTTGAGGGAGGCTTGGATGGCTATGTATTTCCCCCTTAGGACAGCCTTTTGCTGTATCCCATAGGTTTTGAACCGAAGTGTCTTCATTCTCATTGGTTTCCATGAATTGTTTCAGTTCTTCTTTGAGAGTAGAGAGCCCAGATATGGACCCTCAACTCTATGGTCAATTAATCTTCAACAAAGCAGGAAAAAATATACAGTGGAAAAAGACAGTATCTTTAATAAATGGTGCTGGGAAAACTGGACAGCTATATATAGAAGAATGAAACTCGACCATTCTCTTACACCGTACACAAAGATAAACTCAAAATCGATAAAAGACCTCAACGTGAGACAGGAAACAAAAGTGAAAATAAACTTTTGGGACTTCATCAAAATCAAAAGCTTCTGCACAGCAAAGGGAACAACCAAGAAAACAAAGAGGCAACCCACGGAATGGGAGAAGATATTTGCAAATGACAGTACAGACAAAAGGTTGATATCCAGGATCTATAATGAACTCCTCAAACTCCACACACATGAAACAGGCAAACATATCAAAAAATGGGCAGAAGATATGAACAGACACTTCTCCCATCAAGACATACAAATGGCTATCAGACACATGAAAAAATGTTCATCATCACTAGCCCTCAGGGAGATTCAAATTAAAACCACATTGAGATACCACCTTACACCAGTTAGAATGGCCAAAATTAACAAAACAGGAAACAACATGTGTTGGAGAGGATGTGGAGAAAGGGGAACCCTCTTCCACTGTTGGTGAGAATGCAAGTTGGTGCAACCTCTTTGGAGAACAGTGTGGAGATTCCTCAAGAAATTAAAAATAGAACTTCCCTATGACCCTGCAATTGCACTACTGGGTATTTACCACCCCAAAGATACAGATGTCGTGAAAAGAAGGGCTGTCTGTACCCCAATGTTTATAGCAGCAATGGCCATGGTCGCCAATCTATGGAAAGAACCAAGATGCCCTTCAACGGGACGAATGGATAAGGAAGATGTGGTCCATATACACTATGGAGTATTATGCCTCCATCAGAAAGGACGGATACCCAACTTTTGTAGCAACATGGACGGGACTGGAAGAGATTATGCTGAGTGAAATAAGTCAAGCAGAGAGAGTCAATTATCATATGGTTTCACTTATTTGTGGAGCATAACAAATAGCATGGAGGACAAGGGGTGTTAGAGAGGAGAAGGGAGTTGGGGTAAATTGGAAGGGGAGGTGAATCATGAGAGACTATGGACTCTGAAAAACAATCTGAGGGGTTTGATGTGGCGGGGGTGGGAGGTTGGGGTACCAGGTGGTGGGTATTATAGAGGGCACGGATTGCATGGAGCACTGGGTGTGGTGAAAAGATAATGAATACTGTTTTTCTGAAAATAAATACATTGAAAAAATTAAAAAAAATAAATGCCAAAAAGAACCCCCCCCAAAAAACAAAAACAAAACAAAGATTGGCAAATATCTGCTGACCACCTCAATTTGACACTGTCTAGGTGTTCTAGACAGGACAACTAGGTAAGAAAATGAGAAGAACATTCCACTTGTCCTTCCCTTGGATTCCTTGAGATAATCAGCATCATTTTTTCAGCTGGAAATCATTCTTGAATACAAGATTTCAATTATAGTTTCATCACTTTTTTATTTTGAAGTTTCATTTTTTCCAGATTCATTTATACTAAGTGAAAATTAGTATTAGTGTTTATGTTCCTTAGTTCTGACATATGCAGTGTATGAGAATATAATCAATGAATAATATGCAAATTAGAAACGAACTTCACCACTTAGTTGCCCTTGATGTCCAGCTTCAGAACCTTATATAAGCCCTGCCTGAGCTCCTTGTTCTTGAGTGCATACACCATGGGGTTGAGGGCAGGAGGAATGACATTGTGTAATACATTAAGTAGAACTGGGATGAGGGGAACTGTCATTGTTACACTATGGGTGATGGAAATTACTACGATGACAGTGTAAAAGAACAAGATTAGGATGAGGTGAGAAGTGCAGGTACTTAGGGCTTTGGATGCAGCTTCTGCTGAGTTCAGCTTCAGCACTGAGTGAAGTATCAAAGCATATAAGAAAATCAAACCCAGATCACTCCCCATCAATGCCCAGGCCAGAAGTACCTGGTATATGCTATTGATGGTTCTGTCATCACAGGATAAGCTAGTGACTCCAAGATTAGAGCACAGGCAATGCTCAATTTTGTTCTGTGAGCAGTAGTGTCTCTGAGAAGCCAACACTGGCACTGGGATGGCAACCAGGCTAATTCTGAGTGCCATGAGCATGGTTGCTTTGACCACAAAAGATTCAGTAACTATTGATGGATAGCGTAGTGGTCTACAAATGGCAACATATCTGTCTATAGCCATACAGACAAAGATACCTGATTCCATGCCCACAAAACAGTGTATGACATACATCTGAGCAAAGCACTCTGGGAGACTGATGGCCTTAGCACTGAACCATAAGATCGCCAAAATCTTTGGCATGATGGTGGTGGCCAGTCCCATGTCTACCACAGCCAGGATCCCCAGGAAAGAGTACATAGGCTGGTGTAGTGTGGCCTCTTGTTTGATGGTGATCAGGATAAGGATGTTGGCAGTGAGAGCTAAGAGGTAGAGCAGAGCCAGGGGCAGGGAGATCCAGTGTTGCCAGGTATGAATGCCTGGGAATCCCATCAGAATGAACTCAGAGACTTGAAACTTAGAGATGTTGGAATCTCTGGGATCCTGGAACATTTTCACTAAGAGAAAAAAAATATATATATATTCAAAGTTACTATTCTATTTTAGTAACTCTCAGATAGTACTTGAAATGGAGTTACCTAGGTTCATGATACCAAATGGGGATTTGTGTTTATTATTCTCATTCCACTACTAACATTAATGGTATACTATTAAAAAACTGGAACTGTGATAGTGCATTTCATATTATAAGTCATTTAATCTCAAAAGCACTCTATAAGGTGGGACATAAGATTGCTACATGGGGCTGCTGAAGTGGTTTAGTCTATTATGCAACTGCCTTCAGCTCAGGTCATGATTTCAGGATCCTGAGATCAAGTCCTGCATCAGACTCCTTGCTCAGCTTGGAGCCTGCTTCTTCCTCTCCCTCTGCCGTTTCCCCTGCTTGTTTTCTCTTTCTCTTTCTCTCTCTCTCTCTCTCTCAATAAAATAAAAAAATCTTAAAAAAAAAGACTTATACTCTCTCATCATTGAGTAATAGAACATTATAGTAATCTGGATCTTGCTTATTATCTTCCATATTAGGTCATGGAAGCTCTACAAAAAGCAAACCATTTGATATCATAGCCTGGTCTTTATTTATTTTTTTAATTTTTATTTATTTTTTAAATTTCTCTTCAGTATCCAGAATTCCTTGTTTATGCACCACACCCAGTGCTCCATGCAATATGCATCCTCCATAATACCCACCACCAGGCTCACCCATCACCAGGTCTTTAAATTTGACTTTGCTAATGGATTGTTTTCTTTGTAGACCAAATACAAGTCTCAGAGTAGAAAATTTCATGCATGGAGTCTTCTCGGATGATAGATAAGGTCATAGATTTGAGTATTTCTTAAGTAATCACAAATATTATTTGTCATTAAAATACATAAGTTCAGTTAGTATTTCAATTTTATATGCAATAAAGTGATATCCAAAATGCTAGTTGTCTGTCTAAATCCCTGCAACTATAAAAGAGATAATATGGTTTGGAAATATCAGTATTTTTAAATCAGTTCTTTCTGGTTTTGTGTAACTTTTCCCACTTTTGTGACAGGGTTTAAACAGTATAGATAGCCACCTTATAATTAATAAGACAGAAGTGAAAACAACAACAGACAAAAGACAAAAAACTGACAAACCAATGAGTTTGGGGTCAAGGTTTTGTGTTTAGAAGTTCTGCTAAAATCAAATCACTCTGTATAAGACACTTTTTTGATATAGTATTTTATTAATGTTTTAATTTAAAATGAAGGCAATTATATTGTATGTTTTATCAAAATGTACACTATTATTTATTTCTTTGTAAGTATTTCATATATTAAGGATACAACATAAAGAACATTGAAAAACTATTGTGAATTAAAATTATATTATGTACAGAAATGCAATGCAATTTATTTGCCTAGTCCCGATATTGGCACTCTATACTCCTTATAACATAATGAACTAAGTAAATGAAAAAATATGTAACTATGAATTTTTAATTAATAAAATGTAACAATATTTTTAACAAAATGCTAAATTTCTAATTAAAAATACCTGAGAATGAGGGATGCCTGGGTGGCCCAGTCATTAAGTGTCTGCCTTCAGCTCAGGTCATGATCCCAGAGTCCTGGGATCGAGCCCCACATCTGGCTCCTTGCTTGGAAGGAAGCCTGCTTCCCCCTATCCTTCCCCCCCCCTACTTGTGGTCCCTCTCTCACTGTGTCTCTCTCTGTCAAATAAATAAATTAAATATTTTTAAAAAACACCTGAGAATGAAAGAGATAAATGATATCAAGATCCTTAAAACTGCAAACTGATGCTATAGTAGTTTGAAGATATACTGCATAGGATAGAAACTCTAGTGTCTATGATTTGGCATTTTTACATCCAAAGCTGAATAGTGATATAGCTTTGGTCATGCTATTTTTAGTACTAATACTGAGAGTCCTTCATCAGTTCAGATCAATGGAATAGCTTCAACTTTAAAGACAAATAGAAAGGCTGTTTCTAATTTTCCAAAGAACTGAGGATGTATATTAGTGTTTAGTTCATTTAAGTCAATATACATATCTACCCAAAAAAAAGAAAAGGAAACAGTCAACAAAACAAAGAGGCAATCTACGGAATGGGAGAAGATATTTGCAAATGACAGTACAGACAAAAGGTTGATATCCAGGATCTATAAAGAACTCCTCAAACTCTACACACACAAAATAGACAATCATATCAAAAAAATGGGCAGAAGATATGAACAGACACTTCTTCAATGAAGACATACAAATGGCTATCAGACACATGAAAAAAATGTTCATCATCACTAGCTATCAGGGAGATTCAAATTAAAACCACATTGAGATACTACCTTACATTAATTAGAAAGGACAAAATTAGCACGACCGGAAACAACATGTGTTGGAGGGGAATGTGAAGAAAGGGGAACCCTCTTCCACTGTTGGTGGGAATGCAAGTTTGTGCATCCTCATTGGAGAACAGTGTGGAGATTCCTCAAGAAATTAAAAATAGAACTTCCCTATGACCCGGCCATTGCACCCCTGGGTATTTACCTCAAAGATACAGATGGAGTGAAAAGAAGGGCCATCTGTACCCCAATGTTTATAGCAGCAATGGCCACGGTCGCCAAACTGTGTAAATAACCAAGATGCCCTTCGATGGACGAATGGATAAGGAAGATGTGGTCCATATACACTATGGAGTATTATGCCTCCATCAGAAAGAATGAATACCCAATTTTTGTATCAACATGGGAGGGCGGGATTGGAAGAGATTAATGCTGAGTGAAATAAGTCAAACAGAGAGAGTCAATTATCATATGGTTTCACTTATTTGTGGAGCATAACAACTAGCATGGAGGACAAGGGGAGATGGAGAGGAGAAAAGAGTTGAAGGATATTGGAAGGGGGGTTGATCCATGAGAGACAATGGACTCTGAAAAACAATCTGACGGTTTTGAAGGGGCGGAGGGTGGGAGTTTGGGGGAACCAGGTGGTGGGTATTGGAGAGGGCACGGATTGCATGGAGCACTGGGTGTGGTGCAAAAACAATGAATACTATTACACTAAAAAAAAAAAATCAAAGGCATGGTATTTGGGTCATTTATATCATGGTTTATCCCAAGAGATTGGAACTTAAATGCCCTCAGTACATATGTGTTATATGATATTAATACTGGAGGAAGATTAAACAGTTTATATGCCCATGATTCCTTCATTATTCATGAAGAAGTTTGAGCTATTAACACACATATTAACATATGCATTTGTATTAAAATGTAAAGGAAACCATGGTAATGGAGAATCATGTCAAAACATAAAGAGTTAGAAGAGAATAACAGATATTTTTATCAAAACCAAAATAAAGTTAAAAAAATAATAATAGATACTGGCATGAAAAAGACAATGCATATACATCCATAAATGCAATAATTATTATAGATTACATTTGCATATTAAAAAGGAATTTTCAGATTAAATTTTTAAAATTACATACTATTTCTAAGGAACCTAAAATATGAAGACCGAATCAGCTGTTCTTAAACAAACAATTTAACAACATCAGTATTCTATATTTTTAAAGCACTAATACAGTTGAAAATAATTATATAGTGATACATGGAACAATTTATAGGATAATATAATATTTGTGACTCACTTGAATCTTAACACCAAACCTTAACTTGAAAGAAATTTGAGTAGGAAATTGCAAATATAAAGTTAGGGTGAGAAATTTTAAAATACATTTTTCTTGAAACAAATACATAAACAAAAGTTGATAATGACATAGATCTGATAGCAGTATTAGCAATGGTGTATCAAAGGGTTTAAGTATATATAAGTGTAAACCTATATGCAAAAAATAGGAGATTATAGACCATTTTAAACACACACAGTAAGTCATGTTTCTAGATAAAAATGAGAATTAACAAAAAATTAATATACTACAGACCATAAAAGAAACAAAAGAAGTGCATATATTTGAAAAGATTCCATAATAGTATGAAGCATAATGTTCCAAATATAATAGAATAATGAAAATGGCAATAGAAAATAGAATAGAAAAATAATGAGAAAGTTTAAAACTTTGGAAGTATGGTTAATAAATTTGTAAATTTAATAAACATTTGTCATCTGTAACTTTAAATGAACACATTACAAAAAATAGTAGACCAATGAAATTAATACAAGGCATTATAGTAATTAACTTCAGATTTAACAAAGAAAACAATAAAAAAATAAGAGCACAGTAGTGGAATCAAAATACAAGAATTTTCAAAAATTTTTCAAAAAATTAAAGATATTATTTAAATAATCATAAAATAGGCACAATCTTGAGGGTAAGGGAATGGGCAAAAATGAGTAAAGGGGACTGGGAGATAAAAGCTTCCAGTTATGGATATTCAAATAAGTCACTAGGATGAAAAGCACAACACAAGGAATATATTCAGTAGTATTGTAATAGCATTGTATGGTGAATAGATGGTAGTTACACTTGTGGTGAGGGAGTATAACATACAGACTTTTCACAATGACTGTATTGTACATCTGTAACTAATGTAACATTGGATGATAACTATACTTCAATGAAATAATAGAGACCATCTAAGAAATTATTCAATAGAAAACAAAAAGTTGAGACAATGGCATTTGGAAGAATTATTTTAAAATCTTAAAGGATATAGTGATTTTACTTTATGAATTAAAATTGAAAATTTAGGAACTGTACAATATATCTCTTTTTAAAGATTTCATTTATTTATTGAGAGAAGAAGTAGAGGAGGAGCCAGGAGAGGGGTAGAGGGACCCTGCAAATCATGACTTGAGCCAAGGCAGATGCTTAAACAACTGAGGCCACCCAGGCACTGCTGGAAATGTACAATATTTTAAGGAGTGTAATCTATAATTGACTAAACAGAATAAACTGCAGCAGAAGTTGATAATGTATAAAAATACCATAATTTTCCAGAGGATTTAATTTAACTCTAAACAAAATTTGCTTCTTAGAAGATATAATTGTTAATTCTGTAGAAACTATATAATTATGTTTCATATTTAACTAATATATATTATAATTATTATATAATAATTAATAGCAGGTAAATAAATTGTAGTAGAAGTTGGAAATGTAAAAATTACCAGAAGAATTTGCCAGAGAATTTAATATTAACTCTTATTTAAACAAAATTTACTTCTTAGAAGATATAATTATTACCTTATATATTTAAGGAATTATACACCTAAATAGTACAATAATTCAAGGAATTACAGCTAAACTAAGATAATTTCAAATTAGAAAACACATTTCAAAAAGAAATGTTTTAGGACTATTTTGATTATAAATTTCAAATATTTGCAAATATAATTATGCAGCATATAAAATAGATTTACAAACCAAGTATAATTTTAGCATTAGAAATATACTAGGAATAATTCACTACATTAAAAATGTTATTTTAAAAATGCACATATGGGAACAGGAATTATATAGGCTATCTCTGTACCTTCTCTACTCAATATATATATATTTTTATTGTGGTGAAACCCAAACAACATAAAATTTATTTTTAAGTGCACATTTCAGTGACATTAAATACATTCCTGTTGTTGCTCATCAGCCATCACCTCTATCTATCCCATATAACTCTTTCATCTTGTAAAACTGAAATTCTATAACTATTAAACAATAACTCTCTATTCTTTCCTCCCCCCACCCCTAACCACCACACTTTCTGATTTTTTCAGTTTTTGACTACTAAATATATTATATAAGTGGAGTCCTACAGCTTTTCTTTTTTTGTGAATGGTTTTATTTCATTCAGCAAAATGTCACTCAAGGTCCATCCATATTGAAGCATATTGAAGAATCTCATGCCTTTTTAAGGTTGAGTAATGTTGAATTCTGTACACACACACACACACTCATACACCACATTTTGCTATATATTTCCATGTCAATGTTCCCTTGAAGTTGGCTTCTCTCTTATTTTAGCTATTGTGAATAATGCTGCTATATACATGAGTGTATAAACATGTCTGTGAGACCCTATTTTCTATTTGCTTAGTTTATATACCAGATAGAGGGAATTGTTGGATCATATGGTCATTCTTTTTAAAAAATTTTTGGGCCCCCTACCTTCTGTGTCCAACTTTGCTTTGAATCTTGTTGCTTCAAAACATAAATACTAATGTTACATTTTAAAATTGAAGGAAAAACAGTGTAGGTCAGAAAGGTCAGAGAAGTAAATTTGGTTTTTATCTAATTATAAGGTTTCTAAAACTAAAATAATAACTTAAATTTAACAGGTATTTTATAAATGAACTTTTGTAAATATGGACAAGTATTATCTAAGTAAAATTCAAAGATTACTTATTTTAAATCAAGGTAGAGGTGCCCACCATCTCATTTTGCATTCTGAGATCCAAAGGCTAATGTGTTAGTAAGGAAAAAAAAAATAGACTTCAAAATATAATCGAATTATCTAGATTGGAAATACCAGGAATTTTAAGACAAACCTTTTTATTTAATTTTAAAATTTTTAATTTTTCATAAAACATATATTTTTATCCCCAGGGGTACAGGTCTGTGAATCGCCAGGTTTACACACTTCACCGCACTCACCATAGCACATACCTCCCCAATTTCCCTAACCCGCTGACCGCCCGGGGCGCTGCCGTTTCTCCCAACCCCCCTCCCGGGGTCCCATCAACCCTCAGTTGGGGGTTTTGTGAGATTAAGAGTCCCTTATGGTTTGTCTCCCTCCCAATCCAGTCTTGTAAGACAACCTTTTGGGCAAACATGAAAAAGTTACTTTGGAAGACAGCTGTAATATGAGGTGTTTTTTTTCATTGTGTTGACTTTCTTTTTAGTTTTGTTTTTTTTAAGATTTTTCTGTATTTATTTGACAGAGAGAGATCACACAGTAGGCAGGAGAGGCAAGCAGAGAGGAGAGAGGAGGAAAGCAGCCTCCCTGCTGATCAGAGAGCTTGATGCGGTACTCTATCCCAGGACCCTGAAAAATCATGAACTAGCCCGTAAGGCAGTGTGCTTACCCCACTGTAGCCACGCATGCGCGCCCTCTTTTTAATAAGTTTTATATTTATTTCATCCAGTTGTTAACAATACAGTGTAGTATATTCTTACAGTGGACTATGTTTATATTTGCTGTGCTACCAATTAATATATCGTTGACTAGACATTTAAGAGAGAAACTGGGTAGTAGTCCTTTCATATTACACAGGTGCCCATGTGTAAAGCAACACACCTAAATGTCTTGCTGGGCGCGTATTGTGTGAGAGCGTGAAGCAATTCAAGGCTAGTGGTTTGAGTGAAAATGGGCAGCTTTGTTGGGTGGGCTATGAACGTTGAAAAATTACCTTAGCTCATAGAGCCCCCCTGTTCTAATCTATAAAGATACTTTATTTCTAACTCCTGATTATGGGTTAAAGAATTAAATTCTATAAAAATCCTTGCACATTGGGGGCGGTATGTGCGATGGTGCATGCTGTCAATTGGTTGTAAACCCTGGCCATTCACAGACCTGTGCCCATGGGGCTAATAATACATTTATATAGTTACTAAAAAAATAAAAAGAAATTAAAAAGAGTTCCAAGTATCCTTAGCACTGAGAATGTGTTAAATGGTTGAATCGACTATAATTGTAATCCCTTAAACTTAAATCAAACACTATGTTTTACTTATAAAAATATTCTTGCAAAAACAGAGGATAATTAATATTTGCTGTAGGACCGGGGGGGGGGGTGGGTCAATTTAAAATGATATCCTGGATTTGCGGCCTTTCCTTTTTTGTCCTTCCTTTCCTCTCATCAGACAGCAGCCAGCCAGAGCCTGAATACCATTAGACGATCTTAAAAGTTCAGAAGGTTCAGAAAGAACCATGAGTAATTGAATATTTATAGAAACCCAACAGACGAGGTGATGAAGCTGATACAAGTCAACTAAATCTGGCTTGAAAATTTCTTAGGAACTTGTAAAAGCTGGATGAAGCGATCTAATAAAAAAAAATTAACAGAACCGATGAAAATAAATTGTCTAAAAGAATACCAGTAACTAATAATAAACTTCCTGGATTTTTTTTCTTTTTTTTTTACATATGAGGGCATTTTCATTTTGTCCATTCAGTTTTGGTAAAATTTCCCAGGATTTAAGTTTTCTTTGGCCCAGAGACTCCTGTAGAGTCACTATTATTATGCA
>NW_025421947.1:0-52552 GCF_011764305.1 Mustela putorius furo
TTGGATGTCTCCAGGACGTCTCCTAAGTTATTTTTCCAGAACAGGGTTCTAAGTATGGATGCCTGGGCAGACAGCCTCAATTCCAATTGTCTCCTAGCAACAAGAAACGTTTGATCTGCTGGCTTGGGGTAGCATCAGAGGGGGCTGAGTTGGAATGGACTTTCCTGAGGATGGTCTTAAATGAGTTGAAATGGACTTTCCTGAGGATGGTCTTAATGTTGGTTTGAGTCCATTGAGACCTTGGTCTGGGCAGTGGCACCAGGGCCCTGAAGGATTCTCCTAACCAGAGGTGATAACAAGGCTCCAATGAGCAAGTTTTCCATGGGGAGACGAGATTTGTTCTTATTGGTGCCTCAGGAAACCACCATTTGCTGGTATTGGAAATGAGGCCTCTGAGGAGAGATGCCTGGAAACCAAAGCAATGGATCTGATTAGGGCCTAGGGGCCTGTCCGGTTCAATATTCTTCTCTGGGGACATCTTTTGTCTGAGTGGAGGTAGTTGCTCAGCTGGTTGGAGATCACACCTGTTTGTCCTGGGCGGCCTACACTATTGGGATGGCCTCGGTAACTTTGGAGGTTTTTCCTAATTTGCAAGGTTGTGGCCAATGGATGGGAAGAATTCTCTTGAAAGGGAAGCACAGTCCTGAGGTATGGCTCCAGGGACCCAAGTGTGGAGCGTGTGTGGTCCAGGGCTATTTGGACAAAAGTCTGAAAACAAAAACTCCACTTAGGGTTGGGTCTGTAGGTATGGCCGGCCCGATATATAGACCGTGAGGAGAACTCTTCGGGATATGAACAAAGGGCGAAAGTGAGGTGCTTGCTCATGCTTATTTTTTTCTGGATATGTGTCACCGCTTGCCATGAAATGTCCGGGTGTCCTCATGGGCCATCGATGAGGCTCCCTTTCCGGGGTTTTAACCCAATCCCAAGAATTTGGGGTCATTCTGTGGGAAGGGAGGAGGCCTTTCTGGTTTTTTTTTTTTTTTTTTTTTTTTTTTTTACCTCAGGTGGACCACCAAAAGAGGGATTCCACAGCAGTGTCCTGGGGAGGGGCGACTGGACAACCAGAACTCTGGTTAACAATGGGTCCTAAGAACATGGCAAGCCCCATATGTGGGTTCTTGGTCCAGACACTGAGAGGCCTTCCTTGAGCATAGGGCTCACATTGAGTTTCACAATGTGTTTTTGTGCCCAAGGAGCCCCTCAAGTCAGGGCGTGGCCTAATGTACCATGCTGGTTTCTCCTACACTGAACGTTGCACAATATGGCAACCACAAGTTTTCTGGCCATGGGGAAGAAGGAGTTCTAATTTCTGCAACACTTTCACTCCTGGACTGTGATTGGATTTAAGGTCTAGGTTCTGAAGCCTGAAAACTGAGGTTGGGAAGAGATGAAGACCTAAGGACCTGATGGGTACAATGAGCTCAGTGTGTGGCTAGCTGTTGAGCATAGGTCTGGAGGTGTGGGCTCATGCTGTGTCAGACAGGGCATTAGACAGGGTAGACTGTATATTTGGGGTGCAGTCGAGTGGCGTTCAGTTGATCCTCATTCGGGTTTCTAGGTAGCTCCATAAGGCAACGTTTTTCTTCTGGAGGGCAGGCAGAGTGCTGCATTGTGGCCCCAGTATTGCCAAACTATAGGGCTTTTGGGCCAGGGGTGTGAGGACGGTAGTCTGAGAACACAAGCTAGGCTTAGTTTTTGGGGTGAGGGCACAGAAGGCCCACTCTGCAGACCTGAATCAAGATCTCATGCACCTGAAGCCAGAGCGAATATCAGACGTTTGCTCAGGTTGGAGTTTCTGTCCATGATGGCCCCTTTATAAAGTGGAGCGTCTCAAGGGGCCATGAAGATTTTCCCACAATGGGAGTTGTGAGATGCACCAGACTGCAAAGATTCCTTCTGTGGGACACTTGAGACCTGTTGGATGGCTCTAGGATGTCCCATATGGAACGACTCCAGAGTAGGGTTCTAAGGATGGATGCCTGGGCAGCCCGCCTCCCATTCTAGTTGTCTCCTAGCAACAAGGTAGGTTTGATGTGCAGGCCCTGGGGGAGAAACCAAGGGGGATGAGTTGACATGGACTCTACCGAGGATAGATCATAATGTGGGTTTAAGTCCATGGAGACCTTGGAATGGGGCACTTGATCCGGGGCCCTGAAAGATTCTCCTAAACAGAGGATTTTATAGAGCTCCAAAGAGTACATTTCCTATGTGGAGACGAGATATATCTATGAGTGCCTCAGTAATCCCCCATATGCTGGTAATGGTAACCAGGCCTCTGAAGAGAGATGCCTGGAAACAAAAGCAATGGATCTGATTAGGGCCTAAGTGCCTGTCCAGTTCAATCTTATTCTATGGGGATATCTGTCTCTGGGTCTGAGTGGAGGTAGTTTCCTAACTTGTGAAAGATCATCCCTGTTTGTCCTGGGCAGCCAACACTATTGGGACGGCCTCGGGGAGTTTGGAGGTTTCTCCTAATCTATAGGGTTGTGGCCAATGGAAATGGCAGAATTCCCCTGGAGAAGGAAGCCACAGTCCTCAGGTGTGGATCCAGGGGCCCCAGCTTGGAGGGCGTGTGGGACAGGGATATCAGGATAGAAGTCTGAAAACACGGTTTGGGGACGTAGGTATGGCAGGCCCGATCTACAGACTATGAGGAGAATTTTTGGGGCTATGACCTAAGGGTGAGGCTTATGTCTCTGGATTTTGTGTCAATAGTGGCCGTGGAATGTCGGGCTGGCCGCATGGGCCATGGAGGAGTCTTTCTCTCTGGGGATGGCCTGATCCCAAGTGATTGGGGTCATTCTGTGGGTGGGAGGAATCCTTTCTGTGTTTTACTTACCTCAAATGTCCCACCAAAGAGGGATTCCAGAGCAGAGCCCTGAGTAGGGGTGACTAGATGTCTCTACCTCTGGTTAAGATTGGGTGACTTGAGGCATGGCAGGCCCCATATGTGGGCTCATGGTCCAACCACTGAGAGGCTTTACTTGAGGACAGGGTTCAAACTGAATCCCAAAGTGTGTTTGTGCCCATCGCAGCTCTTAAGCATGGGCAGGGCCTCAGGGACCCTACACTACCCTCAGGGGCCCTACTACTACTCCTGTAGGCCCTACAGGGGTCCTACACTGAACTTTGGATAAGATGCCAACCACAAGATTCTGGCGAGAGGGAAGGAGGTGTTATGATTTCTGCATCACGTTCACCCATGGGAAATGAGTAGAGATAAGGTCTAGGTTTCTGTAGCCTGAAAACCAGGTTGGAAAGAGATGGCAACCTAAGGCCATGGCGGTTCAGATGTTCTCAGCATACGGCAAGCTGTCTGGGTGTCGGTTGGGAATTCAGGCCTCAGGTTGTGTCAGACAGGGCATTAGTGCACAGGATAGACTATATAATTGGTGTACAGTTGAGTGGCATGCAGGTTTATCCTCATTTGAGGTTTCTGGGTAGAACCATAGGGCAACGTTTTTCTTCTAGAGGGCAGGCAGAGTGCAGCACTATATCATCGGAAATCCCAAAATGGAGGGCGTGTGGTCCAGGAGAGTGAGGAGGGAAGTATGAGAACACTAGCTATGCTTAGGTTTTAGGGTGAGGGCACAGCAGGTGCACTCTGAAGAGCTTAATCAAGATCTCGTGCATTTGAAGTCAAGGCGAAGATCAGCTGTTGGCTCAGGTTGGAGTTTCTTTCCATGATCCGAATTCATGATGATAGGGGGCATCATGTGACCTTGGAAGCTTTCTATGATATGAATTGTGAGGTGGTCCATGCACAAGGACTCCTGTGGGACAGTCGACACCTGTTGGATGGCTCAAGGATGTCCCATAAGGAACGACGCAAGACAGGGTTCTAAGGGTTCTAAGGATCTCTAAGGAGAGATGCCTGGAAACCAAAACAATAGATCCGATAGGTGCCTATGGGCCTGTTCGTTCCTTTTTACCTCTGGGGACATCAGTCTATGGGTCTGAGGGGCGGTAGGTGCTCAGATGGGCCCAGATTGCCCCTGCTTGTCCTGAGAAGCCACAAATAATGGGATGGCCTCAGGGACTTTGGTGGTTTATCCTATTAGTAGGGTTGTGGCCATTGGAATGGGCACATACAATTCCCTTGGAGAGGGCAAGCCCAGTCTTCATGTTTGGCTCCAGGGTCCTGAGCCTGTAGGGTGTATAGGCCTGAAAACCGAGATTGAGAAGAGATGATGAACTAAGGCCATGACGGGTCCGATGTGCTCAGTGTGCGGCCAGCTGTCTGGGTGGGGCCAGGATGTCCATGATCAGGCTGTGCCAGAAAGGGCTTGAGTGCCAAAGTCAGCCTATATATTTGGGGGGTACAGCCGAATGGCATGCAGGTTGATGCTCATTTGGGTTTTCTGGGTAGCCCCAGAGGGCAATGTTTTTCTTCTGGAGGGTAGGCAGAGTGCTGCATTGTAGTTCTGGATTGCCAAACTGGAGGGCTTGTGGGCCAGTAGTCTGAGGACGGAAGTCTGAGAAGCCAATCTAGACCTAGGTTTCTGGGTGAGGATATGGCAGGCACAATCTACAGACCTGAATCGAGATCTCGTGCATCTGAAGTCAGGGCGAGGATCAGACGATCGCTCAGGTTGGACATTCTGTCCCTGATGGCCCCTTCTTGAAGGGGGGGGTGGATCACGAGGCCTTGGGGATTTTCCCACGATGGGAGTTCTGAGAAGCTCCCAACTGCAAAGATTCTTCTGCAGGACAATTGAGACCTGTTGGTTGGCTCCAGGACAATGATCCGAGCAGGGTTCTAAGGATGATGGCTGGGTAGCACACCTCGCATTCCAATTGTCTCCAAGCAACAAGACAGGTTAGATCGGCTGGATCTGGTGGAGCAACCGAGGAGGATGAGTTGAGATGGACTCTCCCGTGGATGTGTCCTAATATGATTTTGTGTCTATGGAGACCTTGGGATGAAGCGGTGGTACTGGGGCCCTGAAGGGTTCTCCTAAAGAGAGGCTTTCACACAGCTCCATCGTGCAAGTTTCCCATGTGTAGATGAGATTTGTTCTGATGGTTGAGTCAAAAAAGCCATATGCTGTTATTGAAATCCAGGCCTCTGAGGAGATATGCCTGGAAACCAAAGCAATGTATCCGATAGGTGCCTAGGGGCCTTTTCATTCCTTTTTAACTCTGGGGACATCAGTCTTCCGGTCTGAGAGCAGGTAGGTGCTCAGATGGGCCCAGATTGCCCCTGTTTGTCCTGGGAAGCCACAAATATTGGGATGGCTTCAGGAAATTTGGAGGTTTATCGTATTAGTAGGGTTGTGGCCATTGGAGTGGGCACATACAATTCCCTTGGAGAGGGCAAGCACAGTCATCAGGTTTGGCTAGAGGGGCCTGAGCCTGTAGGGTGTGTAGGCCAGGGCTGTTTGGACAGTTGTCTGAAATCACAAACTTGGCCTATGTTTTCGAGTCATAGGTATGGCAGGACTGATCTACAGACCATAAGGAGGACTCTTCAGTATATGAAAAAAGGGCGGGTGTGAGGCTCTTGCTGAAGTTTTTGTCTCTGGATATCGTGTCACTCATGGTCGTGAAATATCCGAGTGACTAAATGGGAAATGGACGAGTCTTACTCTCTGGGGGTTTGGCCCCGTCCAAAGAGTTGGGGTCATTCTGTGGGATAGAATAAGTCCGTTGTTCTGTTGTTGTTGAATTGTTTTGTTTTGTTTTTCAACCTCAAGGGTCCCACCAAATGAGGGATTCCAGAGTAGAGCCCTGGGGAGGGGCGTATGGACAACCAGAAATCTGGTTAAAAATTGGGGCCTAGGGGCATGTCAAGCCCATTATGACATCTAATGGTCCAGCCACTGAGAGGACGTACTAGAGGACAGGACTCACCCTGAGGGGCACAATGTGTGTTTATGCCCTCGTCGCACTCAAGAATGGGCGGGGCCTCAGGCAGAATGCTGGTTTCTCCTACACTGAACGTTGGACAACATGCCAACCACAAGGTTTCTTGCCATGGGTAAGGAAGAGTTCTGATTTCTGCATCACAGTCACCCCTGGGCAGTGATTGGAGATAAGGTCTAGGTTCTGAAGACTGAAAACTGAGGTAGGGAAGAGATGATGACCTAAGGCCATGACGGGTCTGATGTGCTCAGTGTGCGGTCAGCTGTCTGGGTGTTGGTCACGAGGTCCGGGCTAGGTTGTCAGACAGTGCATTAGTGCTAAGTTAGACTATATATTTTGGGTGCCTTCGAGTGCTGTGTAGGTTCTTATCTGAAGAACTCTTCAGGATATGAAGAATGAGCGAGTCTGAGGCACGTGCTCAGGCTTTTGTCTCTGGATTTTGTATCAGCGATGGCCGTGGAATGTTGGGGAGGCCCCATGGGCCATGGACGAATCTTGCTTACTGTGGATTTATCCCTATCCCAATTATTTTTCGTCAATCTGAGGGATGGGAGGAATCGTTTCAGGTTTGTTACATCAGGTGTCCCACCAAAAGAAGAATTCCAAAGCAGAGCCCTGGGGAAGAGTGAAGGTATAATCCGAACTATGGTTAAAAATTGGGGCCTAGGGGCATGGCAAGCCCAATATGCTGTCTCTCCATCCAGCCACTGAGAGGCCTTACCTGAGGACTGGGCTCAGGCTGAGGGTCACAATGTGTGTTTGTGACCAATGTGGCCCGCAAGCATGGGCGGGGCCTCATGGGCCACACTGGTTTCAACTACACTTAACCTTGGACAACATGCCAACCACAAGGTCTTGCCATGGGGAAAGAGTTCTGATTTCTGCATCATTTTCCAACCCGGGCCGTGATTGGAGATAAGGTCTAGGTTCTGAAGCCTGAAAACCGAGGTTGAGAAGAGATGACGAACTAAGGCCAAGGCGGGTCCGATGTGCTCAGTGTGCGGCCAACTGTCTGGGTTGGGCCAGGAAGTCCAGGCTCAGGCTGTGTCAGATATGGCATTAGTGCCCAGGTCTGCCTATATATTTGGGGTACAGCCGAATGGCGTGCAGGTTGATCCTCATTTGGGGTTTCTGGGTAGCCCCAGAGGGCAATGTTTTTCTTCTGGAGGGCAGGCAGAGTGCTGCATTGGAGTTCTAGATTGCCAAACTGGAGAGCTTGTGGGTCAGTAGTCTGAGGACGGAAGTCTGAGAACCCAAGCTAGGCCTAGGTTTCTGGGTGAGACCTGAATCGAGATCTCAAGCATTTGAAGTCAGGTCGAGGATCAGACGATCGCTCAGGTTGGACATTCTGTCCCTGATGGCCCCTTCTTGAAGGGGGGGTGGAACACGAGGCCATGGGGGTTTTCCCACGATGTGAGATCTGAGAAGCTCCCAACTGCAAAGATTCTTCTGCAGGACCAGTGAAACCTGTTGGTTGGCTCCAGTACAACGATTCCGAGCAGGGTTCTAAGGAAGGATGGCTGGGTAGCCCACCTCGCATTCCAATTGTCTCCAAGCAACAAGACAGGTTAGATCTGCAGGATCTTGGGGAGCAACCGAGGAGGCTCAGTTGAAATGGACTCTCCCGTGGATGTGTCCTAATATGATTTTGTGTCTATGGAGACTTTGGAATGAAGCGTAGAACTGGGGCCCTGAAGTGTTCTCCTAAAGAGAGGCTTTCACACACCTCCATCGTGCAAGTTTCCCAGGTGTAGATAATATTTGTTCTGATGGGTGAGTCAAGAAACAGCCATATGCTGTTATTGAAATCCATTCCTCTGAGTAGGGATGCCTGGAAACCAAAGCAATGGATCCGATAGGTGCCTAGGGGCATATTCGTGCCTTTTTACCTCTAGGGACATCAGTCTACGGGTCTGAGTTCCGGTAGATGCTCAGATGGGCCCAGATTGCACCTGTTTGTCCAGGGAAGCCACAAATATTGGGATGGCCTCAGGGACTTTGGAGGTTTATACTCTTAGTATGGTTGTGGCCATTGGAATGGGCACACACAATTACCTTTGAGAGGGCAAGCAGAGTCGTCAGGTTTGGCTCCAGGGGCCTGAGCCTTTAGGGTGTGTAGGCCAGGGCTGTTTGGATAGTTGTCTAAAAACACAAACTCGGCTTATGTTTCGGGTCATAGGTATGGTAGGACCGATCTACAGACCATGAGGAGAACTCTTCGGGATATGAAAAAAAGGGCGAGTGTGAGGCTCTTGCTCAAGTTTTTGTCTCTGGATATCGTGTCACTCATGGTCGTGAAGTTTCCGGGTGACTTGATGGGAAATGGACGAGTCTTACTCTCTGGGGGTTTGGCCCCGTCCAAAGAGTTTGGGGTCATTCTGTGGGAAGGAAGAAGTCCGTTGTTCTGTTGTTGTTGATTTGTTTTGTTTTGTTTTTCAACCTCAGGTGTCCCACCAAATGAGGGATTCCAGAGTAGAGCCCTGGGGAGGGGCGACTGGACAACCAGAAATCTGGTTAAAAATTGGGGCCTAGGGACATGTCAAGCCCATTATGACATCTAATGGTCCAGGCACTGAGAGGACGTACTAGAGGACAGGACTCACGCTGAGGTTCACAATGCGTGTTTATGCCCTCGTCGCACTCAAGAATGGGCGGGGCCTCAGGGTGAATGCTGCTTTCTCCTACACTGAACGTTGGAAAACATGCCAACCACAAGGTTTCTTCCCATGGGTAAGGAAGAGTTCTGATATCTGCATCACAGTCACCCTGGGCAGTGATTGGAGGTAAGGTCTAGGTTCTGAAGCCTGAAAACATAGGTACGGAAGAGATGATGACCTAAGGCCATGGCGGGTCTGATGTGCTCAATGTGTGGTCAGCTGTCTGGGTGGTGGTCACGAGGTCCGGGCTCAGGTTGTGAGACAGGGCATTAGTGGCCAGGTTAGACTATATATTTTGCGTGCATTCGAGTGCCGTGTAGGTTCTTATCTGAAGAACTCTTCAGGATATGATGAATGAGCGAGTCTGAGGCGCGTGCTCAGGCTTTTGTCTCTGGATTTTGTATCAGCGATGGCCGTGGAATGTTGGGGAAGCCTCATGGGACATGGACGAATCTTGCTCTCTGTGGATTTGGCCCGATCCCAATTTGTTTTTTCGTCAATCTGTGGGATGGGAGGACTCCTTTCAGGTTTGTTACCTCAGGGGTCCCACCAAAAGAGGAATTCCAAAGCAGAGCCCTGGGGAAGAGTGAAGGGACAACCCGAACTATGGTTAAAAATAGGTCCCTAGGGGCATGGCAAGCCCAATATGCTGTCTCTCCATCCAGCCACTGAGAGGCCTTACCTGATGATTGGGCTCAGGCTGAGGGTCACAATGTGTGTTTGTGACCAATGTGGCCCGCAAGCATGGGCGGGGCTTCATGGGCCACACTGGTTTCAAGAACAGTGAACCTTGGACAACATGCCAACCACAGGTTTCTTGCCATGGGGAAAGAGTTCTGATTTCTGCATCATTTTCAAACATGGGCCGTGATTGGAGATAAGGTCTAGGTTCTGAAGCCTGAAAACCGAGATTGAGAAGAGATGACGACCTATCCATGCCGGGTCTGCTGTGCTCAGTGTGCGGCCAGCTGTCTGGGTGGGGCCAGGAGGTCCAGGCTCAGGCTGTGTCAAAAAGGGCATTAGTGCTCAGGTCAGCCTGTATATGTTGGGTACAGCGGAATGGCGTGCAGGTTAATCCTCATTTGTGGATTCTGGGTAGGCCCAGAGGGCAATGTTTTTCTTCTGGAGAACAGGCAGAGTGCTGCATTGTAGTTCTGGATTGCCAAACTGGAGGGCTTGTGGGCCAGTAGTCTGAGGACGGAAGTCTGAGAACCCAAGCTAGGCCTAGGTTTCTGGGTGAGACCTGAATCGAGATCTCGAGCATCTGAAGTCAGGTCGAGTATCAGACGATCGCTCAGGTTGGACATTCTGTCCCTGATGGCCCCTTCTTGAAGGTGGGGTGGATCACGAGTCCATGGGGGTTTTCCCACAATGGGAGTTCTGAGAAGCTCCCAACTGCAAAGATTCCTCTGCAGGACAATTGAGACCTGTTGGTTGGATCCAGGAAAACGATTCTGAGCAGGGTTCTAAGGATAGATGGCTGGGTAGCCCACCTCGCATTCCAATTGTCTCCAAGCAACAAGACAGGTTAGATCTGCTGGATCTTGGGGAGCAACCGAGGAGGCTCAGTTGAAATGGACTCTCCCGTGGATGAGTCCTAATATGATTTTGTGTCTATGGAGACCTTGGAAAGAAGCGGTTGCACTGGGGCCCTGAAGTGTTCTCCTAAAGAGAGGCTTTCACATAGCTCCATCGTGCAAGTTTCCCAGGTGTAGATGAGATTTGTTCTGATGGGTGAGTCAAGAAACAGCCATATGCTGTTATTGAAATCCAGGCCTCTGAGGAGAGATGCCTGGAAGCCAAACCAATGGATCAGATAGTTGCCTATGGGCCTGTTCGTTCCTTTTTACGTCTGGGAACATCAATCTACGGGTCTGAGTGCAGGTAGGTGCTCAGATGGGCCCAGATTGCCCCTGTTTGTCCTGGGAAGACACAAATATTGGGATGGCCTCAGGGACTTTGGAGGTTGATCCTATTAGTAGAGTTGTGGCCTTTGGAATGGGCACATACAATTCCCTTGGAGAGGGCAAGCACAGTCGTCAGGTTTGGCTCCAGGGGCCTGAGCCTGTAGGATGTGTAGGCCAGGGCTGTTTGGACAGTTGTCTGAAAACACAAACTCAGCTTATGTTTCGTGTCATAGGTATGGCAGGACTGATCTACAGACTATGAGGAGGACACTTTGGGATATGAAAAAAGGGCAAGTGTGAGGCTCTTGTTCAAGTCTTTGTCTGTGAATATCGTGTCACACATGGTCGTGAAATTTCGGGTGACTTCATGGGAAATGGACGAGACTTACTCTCTGAGGGTTGGGCCCCGTTCAAAGAGTTTGGGGTCATTCTGTGGGATGGAAGAAGTCCGTTGTTCTGTTGTTGATTTGTATTATTTTGTTTTTCAACTTCAGGTGTCCCACCAAATGAGGGATTCCAGAGTAGAGCCCTGGGGAGGGGCGACTGGACAACCAGAAATCTGGTTAAAAATTGGGGCCTAGGGACCTGTCAAGCCCATTATGACATATAATGGTCCAGCCACTGAGAGGAAGTACTAGAGGACAGGACTCACGCTGAAGGACACAATGTGTGTTTATGCCCTCGTCGCACTCAAGAATGGGTGGGGCCTCACGGTGAATGCTGGTTTCTCCTATACTGAACGTTGGACAACATGCCAAACACAAGGTTTCTTGCCATGGGTAAGGAAGAGTTCTGATTTCTGCATCACAGTCACCCCTGGGCAGTGATTGGAGATAAGGTCTAGGTTCTAAAGCCTGAAAACTGAGGTAGGGAAGAGATGATGACCTAAGGCCATGGCGGGTCTGAAGTGCTCAGTGTGCGGTCAGCTGTCTGGGTGTTATTCACGAGGTCCGGGCTCAGGTTGTCAGACAGTGCATTAGTGCCCAGGTTAGACTAAATATTTTGGGTGCCTTTGAGTGCCGTGTAGGTTCTTATCATAAGAACTCTTCAGGATATGAAAATTGAGCGAGTTTGAGGCGCATGCTCAGGCTTTTGTCTCTGAATTTTGTATCAGCAATGGTCCTGGAATGCTGCGGAGGCCTCATGTGCCATGGACGAATCTTGTTCTCTGTGGATTTGGCCCGATCCCAATAGTTTTTCGTCAATCTGTGGGATGGGAGGACTCCTTTCAGGTTTGTTACCTCAGGTGTCCCACCAAAAGAGGAATTCCATAGCAGAGCCCTGGGGAAGAGTGATGGGACAACCCGAACTATGGTTAAAAATTGGGGCCTAGGGGCATGGCAAGCCCAATATGCTGTCTCTCCATCCAGCCTCTGAGAGGCCTTAACTGAGGACTGAGCTCAGGCTGCGGGTCACAATGTGTGTTTGTGACCAATGTGGCCCGCAAGCATGGGCGGGGCCTCTGGGCCACACTGGTTTCCACTACACTGAATCTTATAAAACATGCCAACCACAAGTTTTCTTGCCATGGGAAAGAGTTCTGATTTCTGCATGATTTCCAACCCGGGCCGTGATTGGAGATAAGGTCTAGGTTCTGAAACTGAAAACCGAGGTTGAGAAGAGATGACGACCTAAGGCCATGACAGGTCCCATGTGCTCAGTGTGCGGCCATCTGTCTGGGTGGGGGCTATAGGTCCATGCTCAGGGTGTTTTAGAAAGGGCTTTAATGCCAAGTTCAGCCTATATATTTTGGTACAGCCGAATGGCGTGCAGGTTGATGCTCATTTGGGTTTTCTGGGTGGCCCCAGAGGGCAATGTTTTTCTTCTGGAGGGCAGGCAGAGTGCTGCATTGTAGTTCTGGATTGCCAAACTGGAGGGCTTCTGGGCCAGTAGTCTGAGGACGGAAGTCTGAGAATCCAAGCTAGGCCTAGGTTTCTGGGTAAGGATATGGCAGGCACAATCTACGGAACTGAATCGAGGTCTCGTGCATCTGAAGTCAGGGCGAGGATCAGACGATCTCTCAGGTTGGACATTCTGTCCCTGATGGCCCCTTCTTGAAGGGGGAGTGGATCACGAGGCCATGGGGGTTTTCCCAGGATGGGAGTTGTGAGAAGCTCCCCACTGCAAAGATTCTTCTGCAATAATTGAGACCTGTTGCTTGACTCTAGGAAAATGATTCCGAGCAGGGTTTTAAGGATGGATGGCTGGGTAGCCCACCTCACATTCCAATTGTCTCCAAGCAACAAGACAGGTTAGATCTGCTGGATCTGGGGGAGCAACCGAGGAGGCTGAGTTGAAATGGACTCTCCCGTGGATGTGTCCTAATATGATTTTGTGTCTATGGAGACCTTGGAATGAAGCGGTGGCACTTGGGCCCTGAAGGGTTCTCCTAAAGAGAGGCTTTCAAACCGCTCCATCGTGCAAGTTTCCTATGTTTAGATGAGATTTGTTCTGATGGGTGAGTCAAGAAACAGCAATATGCTGTTATTGAAATCCAGGCCTCTGAGGAGAGATGCCTGGAAATCAAAGCAATGGATCCGATAAGTGCCTAGGGGCCTGTTCGTTCCTTATTACCTCTGGGGACATCATTCTACGGGTCTGCGTGCCGGTAGGTGCTCCGATGGGCCCAGATTGCCCCTGTTTGTCCTGGGAAGCCACAAATATTGGGATGGCCTCAGGGACTTTGGAGGTTTATCCTCGTAGTAGGGTTGTGGCCATTGGAATGGAGACATACAATTCCCTTGAAGAGGGCAAGCACAGTCTTCAGGTTTGCTGCAGGGCCCTGAGCCTGTAGGGTGTGTAGGCCAGGTCTGTTTGGACAGTTGTCTGAAAACACAAACTCGGCTTATGTTTCGGGTCATAGGTATGGCAGGACTTATCTACAGACCATGAGGAGAACTCTTCGGGATATGAAAAAAGGGCGAGGGTGAGATTGTTGCTCAAGTCTTTGTCTGTGAATATCGTGTCACACATGGTCGTGAAATTTCCGGGTGACTTCATGGGAAATGGACAAGTCCTACTTTCTGGGGGTTTGGCCCCGTCCAAAGAGTTTGGGGTCATTCTGTGGGATGGAAGAAGTCCGTTGTTCTATTGTTGTTGATTTGTTCTGTTCTGTTTTTCAACCTCAGGTGTCCCACCAAATGAGGGATTCCAGAGTAGAGCCCTGGGGAGGGGCGACTGGACAACCAGTAATCTAATTAACTATTGGGGCCTAGGGACATGTCAAGCCCATTATGATTCTAATGGTTAAACCACTCCAAGCAACAAGACAGCTTAGATCTGCTGGATCTGGGGGAGCAACCGAGGAGGCTGAGTTGAAATGGACTCTCCCGTGGATGTGTCCTAATATGAATTTGTGTCTATTGAGACCTTGGAATGAAGCGGTGCGACTGGGGCCCTGAAGGGACCTAGAGGACAGGACTCACGCTGAGGGTCACAATGCGTGTTTATACCCTCGTCGTCGCACTCAAGAATGGGTGGGGCCTCAGGGTGAATGCTGGTTTCTCCTACACTGAACTTTGGACAATGTGCCTACCACAAGGTTTCTTGCCATGGGTAAGGAAGAGTTCCGATTTCTGCATCACAGTCACCCCTGGGCAGTGATTGGAGATAAGGTCTAGGTTCTGAAGCCTGAAAACTGAGGTAGGGAAGAGATGATGACCTAAGGCCAAGGCGGGTCCGATGTGCTCAGTGTGCGGTCAGCTGTCTGGGTGTTAGTCACTAGGTCCGGGCTCAGGTTGTCAGACAGTACATTAGTGCCCAGGTTAGACTAAATATTTTGGGTGCCTTCGAGTGCCGTGTAGGTTCTTATCTGAAGAACTCTTCAGGATATGAAGAATGAGCGTGTTTGAGGCGCGTGCTCAGTCTTTTGTCTTTCGATTTTTTATCAGCGATGGTCCTGGAATGCTGCGGAGGCCTCATGGGCCATGGATGAATCTTGCTCTCTGTGGATTTAGCCCGATCCCAATTGTTTTTCGTCAATCTGTTCGATGGGAGGACTCCTTTAAGGTTTGTTACCTCAGGTGTCCCACCAAAAGAGGAATTCCAAAGCAGAGCCCTGGGGAAGAGTGAAGGGACAACCCGAACTATGGTTAAAAATTGGGGCCTAGGTGCATGGCAAGCCCAATATGCTGTCTCTCCATCCAGCCTCTGAGAGGCCTTACCTGAGGACTGGGCTTAGGCTGAGGGTCACATTGTGTGTTGGTGACCAATGTGGCCCGCAAGCATGGGCGGGGCCTCATGGGCCACACTGGTTTCAATTACACTGAACCTTGGACAACATGCCAACCACAAGGTTTCTTGCCATGGGGAAAGAGTTCTGATTTCTGCATCATTTTCCAACCCGGGCCGTGAATGGAGATAAGGTCTAGGTTCTGAAGCCTGAAAACTGAGGTTGAGAAGAGATGACGACCTAAGGCCATGACAGGTCTCATGTGCTCAGTGTGCGGCCAGCTGTCTGGTTGGGGGCAGTAGGTCCAAGCTCAGGGAGTTTCAGAAAGGGCTTTAGTGCCAGGTCAGCCTATATATTTGGGGGGTACAGCCGAATGGCGTGCAGTTTGATGCTCATTTGGGTTATCTGGGTAGCCCCAGAGGGCAATGTTTTTCTTCTGGAGGGCAGGCAGAGTGCTGCATTGTAGTTCTGGATTGCCAAACGGAGGACTTGTGGGCCAATAGTCTGAGGACGGAAGTCTGAGAAGCCAAGCTATGCCTAGGTTTCTGGGTGAGGATATGGCAGGCACAATCTAAAGAAATGAATCGAGATGTCGTGCATCTGAAGTCAGGGCGATGAATAGACGATCTCTCATGTTGGACATTCTGTCCCTGATGGCCCCTTTTAGAAGGGGGGAGTGGATCACGAGGCCATGGGGGTTTTCCCATGATGGGAGTTGTGAGAAGCTCCCAACTGCAAAGATACTTCTGCAACAATTGATACCTGTTGGTTGGCACCAGGACAACGATTCCGAGCAGGGTTCTAAGGATGGATGGCTGGGTAGCCCACCTCACATTCCAATTGTCTCCAAGCAACAAGACAGGTTAGATCTGCTGGATCTGGGGGAGCAACCGAGGAGGCTGAGTTGAAATGGACTCTCCCGTGGATGTGTCCTAATATGATTTTGTGTCTATGGAGACCTTGGAATGAAGCGGTGGCACTTGGGCCCTGAAGTGTTCTCCAAATAGAGGCTTTCACACAGCTCCATCGTGCAAGTTTCCCATGTGTAGATGAGATTTGTTCTGATGGGTGAGTCAAGAAACAGCCATATGCTGTTATTGAAATCCAGGCCTCTGAGGTGAGATGCCTCCAAACCAAAGCAATGGATCCGATAGGTGCGTAGGGGCCTGTTCCTTCCTAATTACCTCTGGGGATATCAGTCTACGGGTCTGAGTGTAGGTAGGTGCTCAGATGGGCTCAGATTGTCCCTGTTTGTCCTGGGAAGCCACCACTATTGGGATGTCCTCAGGGACTTTGGAGTTTTATTCTATTAGTAGTGTTGTGGCCATTGGAATGGGCACACAGAACACCCTTGGAGAAGGCCAGTACAGTCCTCAGGTTGGCTCCAGGGACCTGAGCCTGTAGGGTGTGTAGGCCAGGCCTGTTGGGTAGTTGTCTGAAAACACAAACTCGGATTATGTTTCGGGTCATATGTATGGCAGGACTGATATACAGACCATGAGGAGAACTCTTCGGGATATGAAAAATGGGCGAGTGTGAGGCTCTTGCTCAAGTTTTTATCTCTGGATATCGTGCCATTCATGTTCATGAAATATCCGGATGACTTCATGGGAAATGGAGGAGTCTTACTCTCTAGGGGTTTGGCCCCGTCCAAAGAGTTTGGGGTCATTCTGTGGGATGGAAGAAGTCGGTTTTTTGTTGTTGTTGTTGTTGTTGTTGTTTTGTTTTGTTTTTCAAAACCCACCAAATGAGGGATTCCAGAGTAGAGCCCTGGGGAGGGGCGATTGGACAACCAGAAATCTGGTTTAAATTTGGGGCCTAGGGACATGTCAAGCCATTATGGCATCTAATATTCTAGCGCCTGAGAGGACGTACTAGAGGACAGGACTCACGCTGAGGGTCACAATGCGTGTTTATGCCCTCGTCGCACTCAAGAATGGGCGGGGCCTCAGGGTGAATGCTGGTTTCCCCTACACTGAACGTTGGACAACATGCCAACCATAAGGTTTCTTGCCATGGGTAAGGAAGAGTTCTGATTTATGCATCACACTCACCCCTGTGCAGTGATTGGAGATAAGGTCTAGTTTCTGAAGCCTGAAAACTGAGGTAGGGAAGAGATGATGACCGAGGGCCACGGTGCGTCTTATGGGCTCAGGGTGCGGTCAGCTGTCTGGGTGTTGCTCAGGAGGTCCCGGCTCAGGGTGTGTCAGTCAGTGCATTACTCCCCAGGTTAGACTATATCATTTGGGTACATTCGAGTGCCGTGTAGGTTCATTCTCATTTAATGTGCCCAGGCAGCTCATTGGGCAATATTTTGTTACTCGAGGGAAGGCAGAGTGCTGAAATGATGGTCCGGAATTGCCAAACTTGTGGGCTTCGGGGCCAGGAGTGTGAGGACGGAAGTCTGAGAACAGAAGCTAGACTTAGGATTCATAGTGAGGGCACGGCATGTACCTCCTGAAGATCTGAAGCAATATCTCATGCATCTGAAGTCAGAGCGAAGATCAGACGTTGGCTCAGCTTGGATTTTCTGTTCATGACGGCCCCTTCATGAAGGGAGCCGAATCTCGAGGCCCTGGAGGTTTTCCCACGTTTGGAGTGGTGGGATGCCCCCTCCTAGGATTCCTTCTGCGGGACCATTGAGACCTGTTTTATAGCTCCAGGACATCCCATATGGATGAGTCCAGACCAGCGTTCGAGGATGGATGCCTGGGAAGCCCGCCTCGCATTCCAATTGTCTCCTAGCGACAAGAAAGTTTAGATCTGATGGCTCTGCGGGAGCAACCGGGGTGGCTGAGTTGAAATGGACTTTCCTGAGGATGGGTCTAATGTGTGTTTGTGTCCATGAGGGCCTTGGAATGTTGCGGTGGCTCGGGACCCTGAAGTATTCTCCTAAGCTTTTGACATAGCTCCCATGCACAAGTTTCCTTGTGGAGACGAGGTTTGTTCTGATGGGTGCCTCAGGAAAACCCCAATGCTGGTATTGGAATCCAGGGTTTTGAGGAGACATGCCTGTAAACCAAAGCAATGGATCCGATTTTGGCCTAGGGTCCTGTCTGGTTCAATCTTCTTCTCTGGGGACATCCATCTAGGGTATGAGTGGAGTTAGATGCTCAGCTGGTGTCAGACTGACCTTTTTTGTCCCGGGCGACCTATACTATTGGGATGGCCTCAGGGACTTTGGAGGGTTCTCCTAATTTGTACGATTTTGGACAATGGAATGGGCAGAATTCCCATGGATTGGGTAGGGACAGTCCTAATGTGCGGCTCCAGGGTCCCCAGCCTGGATGGTGTGTGGCCCAGGACTTTGAGGACAGAAGTCTGAAAACACAAACTCAGCTTATGTTTGGGGACGTAGGTATGGCAGGCCCCATCTACAAACCATGAGAAGACATCTTCAGGATATGAAGATAGTGCGAGTCTGAGGGGCTTGCTTAGGCTTTTGTCTCTGAATTTTGTATCAGCGATGGCCGTGGAATGTCGAGGAGGCCTCATGGGCCATGGACGAATCTTGCTCTCTGTGGATTTGGCCCGATCCCAATTGTTTTTTGTCAATCTGTTGGATGGAGGACTCCTTTCAGGGTTGTTACCTCAGGTGTCCCACCAAAAGAGGAATTCCAAAGCAGAGCCCTGGGGAAGAGTGAAGGGACAACACGAACTATGGTTAAAAATTGGGGCCTAGGGACATGGCAAGCCCAATATGCTGTCTCTTCATCCAGCCACTGAAGGCCTTATCTGAGGACTGGGCTAAGGCTGAGGGTCACAATGTGTGTTTGCTACCTATCTGGACCGCGAGCAATGGCGGGGCCTCAAGGGACACACTGGTTTCCACTACACTGAACGTTGGACAACAAGCCAACCACAAGTTGTCCTGCCATCGGGAAGGAGTTCTGATTTCTGCATCATTTTCAAACCTGGGCAGTGATTGGAGATTAGGTCAAGGTTCTGAAGCCTGAACACTGAGGTTGGGAAGGGATAATGACCTAAGGCCATGGGGGGTCTGAAGTTCTCAGTTTGTAGCCAGCTGTCTGGGTGGGCCCAGGAGGTCCAGGCTCAGGCTGTGTCAGAAAGGGCATTATTGCCCCCGGTCATCCTATATATTTTGGGTATAGCCAAGTGTCGTGCAGGCTGATCTCATTTGGGGTTTCTAGGTAGCCCAGAGGGCAATGTATTTCTTCTGCAGGGCAGGTAAAGTGCTGCATTGTAGTTCTGGATTGCCAAACTGGAGGGCTTGTGAGCCAGTAGTCTGTGGACAGAAGTCTGAGGACACAAGCAAAGCTTAGGTTTCTGGGTGAGGACATAGCAGGCACAATCTACAGACGTGAACCAAGATCTCGTGCATCTGAAGTCAGGGTGAGGATCAACGATCGCTCAGGTTGGACCTTATTTCCCTGATGGCCCCTTTTGAAGGGGGGGGGATCATGTGGCCATGGGGGTTCTCTCACGATCGGGGTTCTGAGAAGCTCCCAACTGCAAAGATTCTTCTGCAGGACAATTGAGACCTGTTGGTTGGCTCCAGGCCAACGATTCCGAGCAGGGTTTTAAGGATGGATGGCGGGATACGACAAAAAGAGCGAGTGTGAGGCGCTTGCTCAGACTTTTGTCTCTGGATTTGTTGTCAACGATGGCTGTAGAAAGGCGGGGAGGCCTCATGGGCCATGGACGAGACTTCCTCTCTGTGAATTTGGTCCAATCCCAATTGTTTGGGGTCAATCTGAAGGATGGGAGGAGTCCTTTTAGTTTTGTTACCTCAGGTGTCCCACCAAAAGAGGGATTCCAAAGCAGAGCTCTGGGGAGGGATGAATGGACAACCCGAACAATCCAATTGGGGTGAGGTCGAGAACCGAGCAGGTTGATCCTAATTTGGGGTTTATGGAGATCCCCATAGAGCAACGTTTTTCTTCTGGAGGCCAGCATAGGGCTGCATTTTGTTTCCAGAATTCCAAGTCTTGAGGACATGTTTGCCAGGAGTGTGAGGAAGGAAGTCTGAAAACACAAGGTAGCACGAGGTTTGGGCCCACTGTGTAGAGGCTGAATCGCGATCTCCTGCATCTGAGGTCAGGGCGAGTATCAGATGTTGCCTCAAGCTGGAGTTTGTGTCCATGACGGCCCCTTCCTGAAGGGGGTGGGGGCGTCATGAGGCCATGGAAGTTTCCCTACGCTGGGAGTTGTGAGCTGCTCCAAACTTCAAAGTTTCCTTCTTCAGGACAGTCGAGTACTATTGGATGGTTCCAGGATGCCCCACACAGAAAGACTCGAGAGCAGGGGCCTAAGCATGGATGCCGAGAAACGCCAACTCACCTTCCCATTGCCTGGTCGAGACAAGGCACGCTCAATCTGCGGGCACTTGGGTGAGCTACCCAGCAGGCTGAGTTTAAATGGACTTTCCTAGGATGAGTCATAATGTGGGTTGGTGGCCATGGAGACCTTGGAATGTGGCAGTAGCTAAGGGACTCTGCAGGATTCTCCAACCCAAAGGGTTTGACACAACTCCAACAAGGAAGCTTTCCATGTGGAGATGAGAGGTGTTCTGTCTGGTGCCTCAGGATAGCCCCATATGCTGGTCTTCAAACCCAGGCCTCTGAGGAGTGATACCTGGACACCAAAGCAAGAGTTCATAATAGGGCCTAGGGGCCTGTCTGGTTCAATCTTCTGTCTCGGTGGATATCAGTCTGTGTGTCTGCATGGAGGTAGTAGTTGCTCAGCTGGTGTCATGAGGCCCCTGTTTGTCCAGTGCGGCTTGCGGTAGTGGGATGTCCTTGGGGACCTTGAGTTTTCTACTATTTTGTAGAGTTGTGGCCAATGGAACGGGTAGTTTCTTAGGAGAGAGCAGGCACAGTTCTGTGGTGTGGCTCCAGAGACCCCAGCCTGGAGGCGGTGTGGGCCACGGCTGTGCAGACAGACATCCAAAAACCCAAACTCAGCTCAGGTTTGGGGCCGAGGTTATGGCAGGCCTAATCTACAGTCCGTGAGGGGAGCTCCTCTGGATATGAAAGAAGGGTGAGAGGGAGGCAGTCGCTCAGTCTTTTGTCTCTGGATATTTTGTCCACAATGGCCGTTTAATGTAGGAGTTGCCTCATGGGTCGTAGAAGTCTCCCTCTCTGGTAGTTTGTCCAGCCCCCAAGAGTTTGGGGTCATTCTGTGGGAAGGGAAGAGTCCTGTTTTTTCTGCTTCATGTGTCCCCCCAGTAGAGGGATTCTGGAGCATAGCAGTGGGTACTGACAACTGGAATACTCGCTCTCTGGTTAAGCCTGGGGGCCTATGGATATTACAAGCCCCATATGCAGGATCTTGGTCCAGCCACTGAGAGGCGTTACTTTAATACGGGACTAACGCTACAGGTCACAATGCATGTCTGTGCCCTAGGCGGCCGTCAAGCACTGGCGGGGCCTTTCCGACAATGCAGGGTTTTCCCACATTTAACGTTGGACAACATGCCAACCCCAAAGTTTCTGGCCATGGGGAAGGAGGAATTCTAATTTCTGCATCACGTTCACCCCTGGGCAGTGATTGGAGATAAGGTCTAGGTTCTGAAGCCTGCAAACCGAGGTTGGGAAGAGATGACGAACTACAGCCATAGCGGGTCCCTTGTGTCCAGGTTGGAGCCAGCTGTCTAGGTGTCGTTTGGGATGTCTTGTCTCAGGCTCTGCCAGACAGGGCATTCGTATTCAGGGTAGGCTGTATAATTGCTTTACAGTCGAGTGGCATGCATTAGATAATCATTTGGTGTTTCTTATTAGCAGCATAGGGCAAAGTTTTTCTTCTGGAGGGCAGGCAGAGTGCTGCATTGTGGCTTCGGAATTCCCAAACTGGAGGGCTTGTGGGCCAGGAGAGTGAGGACGGAAGTCTGAGAACACAAGCTAGGCTTAGGTTTCGGGGAAGGACATGACAGGCACAGTCTGCAGAGCTTAATTGAGATCTCATGAGTCTGAAGTCAGGTCGAGGATCAGACTTTGGCTCAGGTTGGAGTTTCTGTCCATGTTGGCCCCTTCATGAAGGGAGGGGGAATTATGAGGCCATGGGGGTTTTCCCACTATTAGAGTTGTGAGATGCTCCAAACCGCAAGGATTCCTTCTGTGGGACAATTAAGATTTGTTGGATGGCTCCAGGACGTCTCATAAGGTATTTTTCCAGAACAGGGTTCTAAGTATGGATGCCTGGGCAGGAAGCCTCAATTCCAATTGTCTCCTAGCAACAAGAATCGTTTGATCTGCTGGCTTGGGGTAGCATCAGAGGGGGCTGAGTTGGAATGGACTTTCCTGAGAATGGTCTTAAATGAGTTGAAATGGACGTTCCTGAGGATGGTCTTAATGTTGGTTTGAGTCCATTGAGACCTTGGTATGGGGCAGTGGCACCAGGGCCCTGAAGGATTCTCCTAACCAGAGGTAATAACAAAGCTCCAATGAGCAAGTTTTCCATGGGGAGACGAGATTTGTTCTTATTGGTGCCTCAGGAAACCACCATTTGCTGGTATTGGAAATGAGGCCTCTGAGGAGAGATGCCTGGAAACCCAAGCAATGGATCTGATTAGGGCCTAGGGGCCTGTCCGGTTCAATATTCTTCTCTGGGGACATCTTTTGTCTGAGTGGAGGTAGTTGCTCAGCTGGTTTGAGATCACACCTGTTTGTCCTGGGCGGCCTACACTATTGGGATGGCCCCGGTAACTTTGGAGGTTTTTCCTAATATGCAAGGTTGTGGCCAATGGAATGGGAAGAATTCTCTTGAAAGGGAAGCACAGTCCTGAGGTATGGCTCCAGGGACCCAAGTGTGGAGCGTGTGTGGTCCAGGGCTATTTGGACAAAAGTCTGAAAACACAAACTCCACTTAGGTTGGGTCTGTAGGTATGCCCGGCCCGATATATAGACCGTGAGGAGAACTCTTCGGGATATGAACAAAGGGCGAAAGTGAGGTGCTTGCTCATGCTTATTTTTTTCTGGATATGTGTCACCGATTGCCATGGAATGTCCGGGGGACCTCATGGGACATCGATGAGGCTCCCTTTATGGGGATTTGTCCCAATCTCAAGAATTTGGGGTCATTCTGTGGGAAGGGAGGAGGCCTTTCTTTTTGTTTTTTTTTTTTTTTTTTTTTTTTTTTTTACCTCAGGTGGACCACCAAAAGCGGGATTCCACAGCAGAGGCCTGGGGAGGGGCGACTGGACAACCAGAACTCTGGTTAACATTGGGACCTAAGAACATGGAAGCCCCATATGTGGGCTCTTGGTCCAGACACTGAGAGGCCTTCCTTGAGCATAGGGCTCACATTGAGTTTCACAATGTGTTTTTGTGCCCAAGGAGCCCCTCAAGTCAGGGCGTGGCCTAATGTACCATGCTGGTTTCTCCTACACTGAACGTTGCACAATATGGCAACCACAAGTTTTCTGGCCATGGGGAAGAAGGAGTTCTAATTTCTGCAACACTTTCACTCCTGGACTGAGATTGGATTTAAGGTCTAGGTTCTGAAGCCTGAAAACTGAGGTTGGGAAGAGATGAAGACCTAAGGCCATGGTGTGACTGATGTGCTCAGTGTTCGGCCAGCTGTTGAGTGTGGGTTGGGAGGTGCAGGCTCAGGCTGTGGCAGACAGGGAATTAGTGCCCAGGCTAGACTGTATCATTGGGGTGCAGTCGAGTTTCGTGCATGTTGGTACTCATTTGTGGTTACTGGGTAGCCCCAGAGGGCAACGTTTTTCTTCTGGAAAGAAGACACAGTGCCACATAGTGGCTCCAGAATTCCCAAACTGGAAGGCTTGTGGGCCAGGAGTGTGAGGAAAAAATTCTGAGAACACAAGCCAGACTTAGATTTCGAGGTGAGGGGACGGCAGGAACCGTCTGTCTGCAGAGATGATTCCAGATCCCGTGTACCTGAAGACAGAGCTAGGATCAGACGTTGGCTCAGGTTGGAGTTTCTGTCCATGACGGCCCCTTCATGAAGGGGAGGGTGTCACGAGGCCATGGAGGTTTTCCCACGATGGGAATTGTGAGATGCTCCAAACCGCAATGATTCCTTCCGCGGGACAGTCGAGACCTGCTGGATGGCTCCAGGACATCCCATAAGGAAGCTATCCAGAGCAGGGTTCTAAGGATGGATGCCTGGGCAGCCTGCCTCCCATTCCAGTGTCTCATAGCGCCAAGGCAAATTCGATCTGCTGGATCTAGGGGAGTAACCGAGGCGGGTGTGTTGAAATGGGTGAGTTGAGGATGGGTCATAATGTGCATTTGTGTCCATGGAGACCTTGGAATGGGGTGCTTCATCCGGGGCCTTGAGGGATGTTCATAACCGGAGGTTTTGATGGAGCTCTAAAGAGTACGTTTCCTATGTAGAGAAGAGAATTGTTTTGATGAGTGCCTAAGGAATCTCCCATATGCTGGTATTGGAAACCAGGCCTCTGAGGAGAGATGCCTGGAAACAAAAGCAATGGATATGATTAGGGCCTAGGTGCCTGTCCGGTTCAATCTCTTTCCTGGGGATACGTGTCTATGGATCTGAGGGGAGGTAGTTGCTCGGCTTGTGTCAGATCGCCCCTGTTTGTCCTGGGCAGCGTATAATATTGGGAATGGCCTCGGGATTTTTGAGTTTCTCCTAATCTATAGGGTTGTGGCCAATGGAATGGGCAGAAATCCCCTGGAGAGGGCAGGCACAGTTCTGAGTTTGGCTCTAGGGGCCCAGCCTTGAGGGGTGTGTGGGCCAGGCCTGTGGGGACAGAAGTCTGAAAACACAAATTCCGCTTAGCATTGGGGACATAGGTATGGCACGCCCCAATCTACAGACCGTGATAACACTTCGGGATATGAAAAAGGGTGAGTTTGAGGTGCTTGCTCAGGTTTTTTCTCTGGATTTGTGTCAACAATGCGGGTCGAATGCTGGCGTGGCCTCATGGGTTGTGGACGGCTTTCCTTCTCTGAGGATTTGACCCAATCCCAAGAGTTTGCGTACATTCTGTGGGATGGGAGGTGTCCTTTCTGTTTTTTTATTTTATTTTATGTACCTCATGTGTGCCAATAAAAGAGGGATTCCCGAGCAGAGTCCTTGGTAGGGACAACTGGATAATCCCAACTCTGTTTAAGTTTGGGGGCCTAGGGGCATGGCAAGTCCAATATGTGGGCTCTTGATTCAGACACTGAGAGGTCTTCCTTGAGGACAGGGCTCATGCTGAGGGTCACAATGCCTATTTGTGCCCAACAAGGCCCTCAAGCATGGGAAGGGCCTCATGGGCCACGCTGGATTCTCCTACACTGAACGTTGGAGAATATGCCAACCACATGTTTTCCGGCCATGGCGAAGGAAGAGTTGTGATTTCTGCATCACGTTCACCCCTGGACAGTGATTCGAGTTTAGGTCTAGGTTCTGAAACCCGAAAACCGAGGTTGGGAAGAGATCAAGACCTAAGGACCTGATGGGTACAATGAGCTCAGTGTGTGGCTAGCTGTTGAGCGTAGGTCTGGAGGTGTGGGCTCATGCTGTGTCAGACAGGTCATTAGACAGGGTAGACTGTATATTTGGGGTGCAGTCGAGTGGCGTTCAGTTGATCCTCATTCGGGTTTCTACGTAGCGCAATAAGGAAACGTTTTTCTTCTGGAGGGCAGGCAGAGTGATGCATTGTGGCCCCAGTATTGCCAAATTGTAGGGCTTTTGGGCCAGGGGTGTGAGGACGGTAGTCTGAGAACACAAGCTAGGCTTAGTTTTTGGGGTGAGGGCACAGAAGGCACACTCTGCAGAGCTGAATCAAGATCTCATGCACCTGAAGCCAGGGCGAATATCAGACGTTTGCTCAGGTTGGAGTTTCTATCCATGATGGCCCCTTTATAAAGTGGAGCGTCTCAAGAGGCCATGAAGATTTTCCCACAATGGGAGTTGTGAGATGCACCAGACTGCAAAGATTCCTTCTGTGGGACACTTGAGACCTGTTGGATGGCTCTAGGATGTCCCATATGGAACGACTCCAGAGTAGGGTTCTAAGGATGGATGCCTGGGCAGCCCGCCTCCCATTCTAGTTGTCTCCTAGCAACAAGGCAGGTTTGATCTGCAGGCCCTGGGGGAGAAACCAAGGGGGATGAGTTGACATGGACTCTACCGAGGAGAGATCATAATGTGGGTTTAAGTCCATGGAGACCTTGGAATGGGGTGCTTGATCCGGGGCTCTGAAAGATTCTCCTAAACAGAGGTTTTTATAGAGCTCCAAAGAGTACATTTCCTATGTGGAGACGAGATTTTTCTATGAGTGCCTCAGTAATCCCCCATATGCTGGTATTGGTAACCTGGCCTCTGAGGAGAGATGCCTGGAAACAAAAGCAATGGATCTGATTAGGGCCTAAGTTCCTGTCCAGTTCAATCTTATTCTATGGGGATATCTGTCTCTGGGTCTGAGTGGAGGTAGTTTCCTAACTTGTGAAAGATCATCCCTGCTTGTCCTGGGCAGCCAACACTATTGGGATGGCCTCGGGGAGTTTGGAGGTTTCTCCTAATCTATAGGGTTGTGGCCAATGGAAATGGCAGAATTCCCCTGGAGAAGGAAGCCACAGTCCTCAGGTGTGGCTCCAGGGGCCCCAGCTTGGATGGTGTGTGGGCCAGGACTCTGGGGACAGAAGTCTGAAAACACAAACTCAGCTTAGGTTTGGGGATGTATGTATGAAGGCTCGATCTACAGACCGTGGGAATTTTCCGGGTTATGAAGAAAGGACGAGTATGTGGCATTTGCTCAGGCTTTTGTCTCTGGATTTTGTGCCTACGGTGGCCGTGGAATGTCGGGGTGTCCTCAAGGGCCATGGACAAGTCTTTCTCTGGTGATTTGGCCTGATCCCAAGTGGTTGGGATCATTCTGTGGATGGGAAGTGTCATTTCTGTATTTTTTTTTTACCTCAATTGTCCCACCAAAGAGGGATTCCAGAGCAGTGCCCTGAGTAGGGGTGATTAGACATCTCTAACTCTGGTTGAGATTGGGGGACTAGGGGCTTGGCAAGCCCCATATGTGGGCTGTTGTTCCAGTCACTAAGAGGCTTTACATGAGGATAGGGCTCACGCTGAGGGTCACAATGTGTGTTTGTGCAAATTGTAGCCCTCAGGGATAGGTGGGGCCTCATAGTCCATGCTGCTTTCTCCTACAATGAACATTGGACCACATGCCAACCACAAGGTTTCTTGCCATGGCAAAGGAGAAGTTCTGATTCTTGTATCACGTTCACTCCTGAGCAGTGAGTGGAGATAAGGTCTAGGTTCTGAAGGTGAAAACTGAGGTTGGGTAGCGATGATGGCCGAAAGCCATTGTGGGTTTGATATGCTCAGTGTACGGCCAGCTGTCTGGGTGTTGGACTGGAGGTCTGCCTTCACGCTTTGTCAGACAGGGCTTCAGTGAACAGGCTAGATTGTATAATTGGGGTATGGTCGAGTGGCATGCAGTTTGTTACTCATTTGGCGTTTCTGGTTAGCCCTATAGAGCAACATTTTTCTTCTGGAGGGCAGGCAGAGTGCTGCATTGTGTCTCCAGAATTGCCAAACTGGAGGGGTGTCGCCAGGATTGTGAAGACGGAAGTCTGAGAACACAAGTTAGGCTTAGGTTTCGGGGCGAGGGCACAGCAGGCACACTCTCAAGTGCTGAATCGAGATCTCGTGCTTCTGAATTCAGGGCGCAGATCAGACTTTGGCTTAGGATGGAGTTTCTGTCCATGATGGCCCATTTATGAAGGTGTGGGGCATCATGAGGAAATGGAGGTTTTCTCACAGTGGGATTGTGTGATGCTTCAAAGCACAAGGATTCATTCTGCGAGACAGTCAAGACAGGTAGGTTGGATTCAAGACGTCCCATAAAGAAATTCTCCAGAGCAGGGTTCTAAGGATGGATGCCTGGGCAGCCCACCTCGCATTCCAACTGTCTCCTAGTGACAAGGCAGGTTTGATCTGCTGGCTCTGGGTGAGCAGCCGAGAGGGCTGATTTGAAATGGACTCTCCTGAGGATGGATCATAATGTAAGTTTGTGTCCTTGGAGACCTTGGAATTGGGCCATGGTGCCAGCGCCTTGAAGGATCCTCCTAACCTGAGGTATTGACACAGCTCCAAAGAGCAAGTTTCTCATGTGGAGATGAGATCTGTTCTGATTGTTTCCTTAGGAAACCCCCATATTCTGATATTGGAAACCAAGCCTCTGAGGAGAGATACATAGAAACCAAAGCAATGGATCAGAAGTTGGCTCAGGTTGGAGTTTCTGTCCATGATGGCCCCTTTATAAAGAGGAGCACCTCATGAGGCCATGTAGGTTTTCCCACGATAGGAGTTGTGAGATGCTCCAATCTGCAAGGATTCCTTCTGCAGGACAGTCAAGACCTGTTGGAAGGCTCCCAGGACATCCCATATGGAACGGCGCCAGAGCAGGATTCCAACGATGGATGCCTAGAGAGTCTGCTTTGCATTCTATTGTCTCCTAGCGACAAGGCAGGTTTGATATTCTGGCTCTGGGGGAGTAATCAACGGGGCTGAGTTGAAATGTACTCTCCTGCCGAATGGTCATAATGCGGGTTTGTGTCCATGGATACCTTGGAATAGGGCGGTGGCTCCGGTTATCTGAAGCTTTCTCCTAACTGGAGGTTTTTACAGATCTCCAAAGGATAAGTTTCCCATGTGGAGACAAGATTTGTTCTGATTAGTATCTCTGGAATCCCCCATATGCTGGTATTGGAAAACAGGCCTCTGAGGAGAGATGCTTAGAAACAAAAGCAATGGAACCAATTACGTTCTAGTGGCCTGTCGAGTTTAATACCTTTCTATTGGGATATCTGTCTACGGGTGAGTTGAGGTCGTTGCTCAGCTTGTGACAGATCACCCCTCTTTGTACTGGGCGGCCTACACTATTGGAATGGCCTCTGGGACTTTGGAGGTTTCTCCTAATCTGTAGGGTTATGGCCAATGGAATGGAAAGAATTTCCTTGGAGAGGGCAGGCACAGTCCTGATGTGTGGCTCCAGGGGCCTCAGCCTGGAGGGTGTGTGGGACAGGGATGTCAGGATAGAAGTCTGAAAACACGGTTTGGGGACGTAGGTATGGCAGGCCCGATCTACAGACTATGAGGAGAATTTTTTGGGCTATGACCTAAGGGTGAGGCTTATGTCTCTGGATTTTGTGTCAATAGTGGCTGTGGAATGTCGGGCTGGCCTCATGGGCCATGGAGGAGTCTTTCTCTCTGGGGATGGCCTGATTCCAAATCATTGTGGTCATTCTGTGGGTGGGAGGAATCCTTTCTGTGTTTACTTACCTCAAATGTCCCACCAAAGAGGGATTCCAGAGCAGAGCCCTGAGTAGGGGTGACTAGATGTCTCTACCTCTGGTTATGATTGGGTGACTTGGGGCATGGCAGTCCCCATATGCGGGCTCATGGTCCAGCCACTGAGAGGCTTTACTTGAGGACAGGGCTCAAACTGAGGGTCCCAATGTGTGTTTGTGCCCACCGCAGCTCTTAAGCATGGGCAGGGTCTCAGGGACCCTACACTACCCTCAGGGACCCTACTACTACTACTCCTGTAGGCCCTACAGGGGTCCTACACTGAACTTTGGATAAGATGCCAAACACAAGATTCTGGCGAGAGGGAAGGAGGAGTTATGGTTTCTGCATCACGTTCACCCATGGGAAATGAGTAGAGATAAGGTCTAGGTTTCTGTAGCCTGAAAACCAGGTTGGAAAGAGATGGCAACCTAAGGCCATGGCGGTTCAGATGTTCTCAGTGTACGGCAAGCTGTCTGGGTGTCGGTTGGGAATTCAGGCCTCAGGTTGTGTCAGACAGGGCATTAGTGCACAGGCTAGACTATATAATTGGTGTACAGTTGAGTGGCATGCAGGTTTATCCTCATTTGAGGTTTCTGGGTAGACCCATAGGGCAAGTTTTTTCTTCTAGAGGGCAGGAAGAGTGCAGCACTGTGTCATCGGAAATCCCAAAATGGAGGGCGTGTGGTCCAGGAGAGTGAGGACGGAAGTCTGAGAACACTAGCTATGCTTAGGTTTTGGGGTGAGGGGACAGCAGGTGCACTCTGAAGAGCTTAATCAAGATCTCGTGCACCTGAAGTCAAGGCGAAGATCAGCCGTTGGCTCAGATTGGAGTTTCTTTCCATGATCCGCCTTCATGAAGATAGGGGGCATCATGTGACCTTGGAAGCTTTCCATGATATGAGTTGTGAGTTGGTCCATGCACAAGGATTCCTGTGGAACAGTCGAGACCTGTTGGATGGCTCAAGGATGACCCATAAGGAACGACGCAAGAGCAGGATTCTAAAGGTTCTAAGGATCTCTAAGGAGAGATGCCTGGAAACCAAGCAATAGATCCGATAGGTGCCTATGGGCCTGTTCGTTCCTTTTTAACTCTGGGGACATCAGTCTATGGGTCTGAGGCGGTAGGTGCTCAGATGGGCCCAGATTGCCCCTGTTTGTCCTGGGAAGCCACAAATATTTGGATGGCCTCAGGGACTTTGGAGGTTTATCCTCTTAGTAGGGTTGTGGCCATTGGAATGGGCACATACAATTTCCTTGGAGAGGGCAAGCCCAGTCTTCATGTTGGGCTCCAGGGGCCAAAGCCTGTAGGGTGTGTAGGCCTGAAAACCGAGGTTGAGAAGAGATGACGAACTAAGGCCATGACGGGTCCGATGTGCTCAGTGTGCGGCCAGCTGTCTGGGTGGGGCCTGGAGGTCAAGGCTCAGGGTGTGCCATAAAGGGCTTTAGTTCCCAGGTCAGCCTATATATTTGGGGTACAGCCGATTGCCGTGCAGGTTGATCCTCATTGGGGGTTTCTGGGTAGCCACTGAGGGCAATGTTTTTCTTCTGGAGGGCAGGCAGAGTGCTGCATTGTAGTTCTGGATTGCCAAACTGGAGGGCTTGTGGGCCAGTAGTCTGAGGACGGAAGTCTGAGAAGCCAAGCTAGACCTAGGTTTCTGGGTGAGGATATGGCAGGCACAATCTACAGACCTGAATCGAGATCTCGTGCATCTGAAGTCAGGGCGAGGATCAGACGATCACTCAGGTTGGACATTCAGTCCCTGATGGCCCCTTTTGAAGGGGGGGGTGGATCACGAGGCCTTGGGGATTTTCCCACGATGGGAGTTTTGAGAAGCTCCCGACTTAAAAATTCTGCAGGACAATTGAGACCTGTTGGTTGGCTCCAGGACAATGATTCCGAGCAGGGTTCTAAGGTTGGATGGCTGGGTGGCACACCTCGCATTCCAACTGTCTCCAAGCAACAAGACAGGTTAGATCTGCTTGATCTGGGGGAGCAACCGAGGATGATGAGTTCAGATGGATTCTCCGTGGATGTGTCCTAATATGATTTTGTGTCTATGGAGACCTTGGAATGAAGCGGTGGCACTGGGGCCCTGAAGGGTTCTCCTAAAGAGAGGCTTTCACAAAGCTCCACTGTGCAAGTTTCCCATGTGTAGATGAGATTTGTATTGATGGGTGAGTCAAGAAACAGCCGTATGCTGTTATTGAAATCCAGGCCTCTGAGGAGAGATGCCTGGAAACCAATGCAATGGATCCGATAGGTGCCTAGGGGCCTGTTCGTTCCTTTTTACCTCTGGGAACATCAGTCTTCCGGAATGAGAGCAGGTAGGTGCTCAGATGGGCCCAGATTGCCCCTGTTAGTCCTGAGAAGATACAAATATTGGGATGGCTTTAGGGAATTTGGAGGTTTATCGTATTAGTAGGGTTGTGGCCATTGGAGTGGGCACAAACAATTCCCTTGTAGAGGACAAGCACAGTCGTCAGGTTTGGCTCCAGGGGCCTGATCAAGTAGGGTGTGTTGGCCAGGGCTGTTTGGACAGTTGTCTGAAAACACAAACTCGGCTTACGTTTCGGGTCATAGGTATGGCAGGAGTGATCTACAGACCATGAGGAGAACCTGTCGGGATATGAAAAAAGGGCGAGTGTGAGGCTCTTGCTCAAGTTTTTGTCTCTGGATATCGTGTCACTCATGGTCGTGAATTTTCTGGGTGACTTCATGGGAAATGGACGAGTCTTATTCTCTGGGGGTTTGGACCCGTCCAAAGAGTTAGGGGTCATTCTGTGGGATGGAAGAAGTCCTTGTTCTGTTGTTGATTTGTTTTATTTTGTTTTTCAACATCAGGTGTCCCACCAAATGAGGGATTCCAGAGTAGAGCCCTGGGGAGGAGCGACTGGACAACCAAAAATCTGGTTAAAAATTGGGGCCTAGGGTCACGTCAAGCCCATTATGACATCTAATGGTCCAGCCACTGTGAGGACGTACTAGAGGACAGGACTCAATCTGAGGGTCATAATGCGTGTTTATGCCCTTGTCGCACTCAAGAATGGGCGGGGCCTAGGGTGAATGCTGGTTTCTCCTACACTGAACGTTTGACAACATGCCAACCACAAGGATTCTTGCCATGGGTAAGGAAGAGTTCTGATTTCTGCATCACAGTCTCCCCTGGGCAGTGATTGGAGATAAGGTCTAGGTTCTGAAGCCTGAAATCTGAGGTAGGGAAGAGATGATGACCTAAGGCCATGGCGGGTCTGATGTGCTCAGTGTGCGGTCAGCTGTCTGGGTGTTGGTCACGAGGTCCGGGCTCACGTTGTCAGACAGTGCATTAGTGCCCAGGTTAGACTATATATTTTGGGTGCCTTCGAGTGCCATGTTGGTTCTTATCTGAAGAACTCTTCAGGATATGAAGAATGAGCGAGTCTGAGGCGCGTGCTCAGGCTTTTGTCTCTGGATTTTGTATCAGCGATGGACGTGGAATGTTGCAGAGGCCTCATGGGACATGGACGAATCTTGCTGTCTTTGGACTTGGCCCGATCCCAATTGTTTTTCGTCAATCTGTGGGATGGGAGGACTCCTTTCAGGTTTGTTACCTCAGGTGTCCCACCAAAAGAGGAATTCCAAAGCAGAGCCCTGGGGAAGAGTGAAGGGACAACCCGAACTATGGTTAAAAATTGGGGCCTAGGGGCATGGCAAGCCCAATATGCTGTCTATCCATCCAGCCACTGAGAGGCCTTACCTGGGGACTGGGCTCAGTCTGAGGGTCATAATGTGTGTTTGTGACCTATGTGGCCAGCAAGCATGGGCGGGGCCTCATGGGCCACACTGGTTTCAAGTACACTGAACCTTGGACAACATGCCAACCACAAGGTTTCTTGCCATGGGGAAAGAGTTCTGATTTCTGCATCATTTTCAAACCCGGGCCGTGACTGGAGATAAGGTCTAGGTTCTGAAGCCTGAAAACCGAGGTTGAGAAGAGATGACGACCTAAGGCCAAGGCGTGTCCGATGTGCTCAGTGTGCGGCCAGATGTCTGGGTGGGGCCAGGAGGTCCAGGCTCAGGCTGTGTCAGAAAGGGCTTTAGTGCCCAGGTCAGCCATATATTTGGGGTACAGCCGAATGGCGTGCAGGTTGATCCTCATTTGGGGTTTCTGGGTATCCCCAGAGGGCAATGTTTTTTTCTGGAGGGCAGGCAGAGTGCTGCATTGTAGTTCTGGATTGCCAAACTGGAGGGCTTGTGGGACAGTAGTCTGAGGACGGAAGTCTGAGAAGCCAAGCTATGCCTAGGTTTCTGGGTGAGGATATGGCAGGAACAATCTACAGACCTGATTCGAGATCTCGTGCTTCTGAAGTCAGGGCAAGGATCAGATGATCGCTCAGGTTGGACATTCAGTCCCTGATGGCCCCTTCTTGAAGAGGGGGGTGGATCACAAGGCCATGGCGGTTTTCCCACGATGGGAGTTGTGAGAAGCTCCCAACTGCAAAGATTCTTCTGCAGGACAATTGAGACCTGTTGGTTGGCTCCAGGACAATGATTCCGAGCAGGGTTCTAAGGATGGATGGCTGGGTAGCCCACCTCGCATTCCAATTGTCTGCAAGCAACAAGACAGGTTAGATCTGCTGGATCTGGGGGAGCAATCGAGTATTCTGAATTGAAATGGACTCTCCCGTGGATGTGTCCTAATTTGATTTTGTGTCCTTGGAGACCTTGGAATGAAGCGGTGGCACTGGGGCCCTGAAGGGTTCTCCTAAAGAGAGGCTTTCACATAGCTCCATCGTGCAAGGTTCCCATGTGTAGATGAGATTTGTTCTGATGGGTGAGTCAAGAAACAGCCATATGCTGGTACTGAAATCCAGGCCTCTGAGGAGAGATGCCTGGAAACCAAGGAATGGATGCGATAAGGGCCTAGGGGCCTGTTAGTTCCTTTTTACCTCTGGGGATATCAATCTACAAGTCTGAGTGCAGGTAGGATCTCAGATGGGCTCAGATTGGTCCTGTTTGTCCTGGGAAGCCACCACTATTGAGATGGCCTCAGGGACTGTGGAGGTTTATCCTATTAGTAGCGTTGTGGCCCTTGGAATGGGCACACAGAATTCCCTTGGAGAGGGCAAGCACAGTCGTCAGGTTTGGCTCCAGGGGCCTGAGCAAGTAGGGTGTGTAGGCCAGGGCTCTTTGGACAGATGTCTGAAAACACAAACTCGGCTTATGTTTCAGGTCATAGGTATGGCAGGACTGATCTACAGACCATGAGGCGAACTCTTCGGGATATGAAAAAAGGGCGAGTGTGAGGCTCTTGCTCAAGTTTTTGTCTCTGGACATCGTGTCACTCATGGTCGTGAAATTTCCGGGTAACTTCATGGGAAATGGACGAGTCTTACTCTCATGGGTTTTGGCCTCGTCCAAAGAGTTTGGGGTCATTTTGTGGGATGGAAGAAGGCCGTTGCTCTGTTGTTGTTGATTTGTTTTTTTTGTTTTTCAACCTCAGGTGTCCCACCAAATGAGGGATTCCAGAGTAGAGCCCGGAGGAGGGACGCTTGGACAACTAGATTCTGGTTGAAAATTGGGGCCTAGAGACATGTCAAGCCCATTATGACATCTAATGGTCCAGCCACTGAGAGGACGTACTAAAGGACAGGACTCACGCTGAGGGTCACAATGCGTGTTTATGCCCTCGTCACATTCAAGCATGGGCGGGGCCTCAGGGTGAATGCTGGTTTCTCTTACACTGAACGGTGGACATCATGCCAACCACAAGGTTTCTTGCCATAGGTAAGGAAGAGTTCTGATTTCTGCATCACAGTCACCCCTGAGCAGTGATTGGAGATAAGGTCTAGGTTCTGAAGACTGAAAACTGAGGTAGGGAAGAGATGATGACCTAAGGCCATGGAGGTTCAGATGTGCTCAGTTTGCGGTCAGATGTCTGGGTTTTGGTCACGAGGTTCAGGCTCAGGTTGTCAGACAGTGCATTAGTGCCCAGGTTAGACTATATATTTTGGGTGCATTCGAGTGCCGTGTAGGTTCTTATCTGAAGAACTCTTCAGGATATGAAGAATGAGCGAGTCTGAGGCGCGTGCTCAGCCTTTTGATTCTGGATTTTGTATCAGCGATGGCCGTGGAATGTTGTGGAGACCTCATGGGCCATGGACGGATCTTGCTCTCTGTGGACTTGGCCCGATCCCAATTGTTTTTCGTCAATCTGTGGGATGGGAGGACTCCTTTCACGTTTTGTTCCTCAGGTGTCCCACCAAAAGAGGAATTCCAAAGCAGAGCCCTGGGGAAGAGTGTAGGGACAACCCGAACGATGGTTAAATATTGGGGCCTAAGGGCATGGCAAGCCCAATATGCTGTCTCTCCATCCAGCCACTGAGAGGCCTTACATGAGTACTGGGCTCAGGCTGAGGGGTCACAATGTGTGTTTGTGACCAATGTGGCCCGTAAGCATGGGCGGGGCCTCATGGGCCACACTGGTTTCAACTACACTGATTCTTGGACAACATGCCAACCACAAGGTTTCTTGCCATGGGGAAAGAGTTCTGATTTCTGCATCATTTTCAAACCCGGGCCGTGACTGGAGATAAGGTCTAGGTTCTGAAGCCTGAAAACCGAGGTTGAGAAGAGATGACGAACTAAGGCCATGACGGGTCTGATGTGCTCAGTGTGCGGCCAGCTGTCTGGGTCGGGCCAGGAGGTCTAGGCTCAGGCTGTGTCAGAAAGGGCATTAGTGCCCAAGTCAGCCTATATATTTGGGGTACAGCCGAATGTCGTCCAGGTTGATCCTCATTTGGGGTTTCTGGGTAGCCCCAGAGGGCAATGTGTTTCTTCTGGAGGGCAGGCAGAGTGCTACATTGTAGTTCTGGATTGACAAACTGGAAGGTTTGTGGGCCAGTAGTCTGAGGACGGAAGTCTGAGAACCCAAGCTAGGCCTAGGTTTCTGGTGAGGATATGGCAGGCACAATCTACAGACCTGAATCGAGATCTCGTGCATCTGAAGTCAGGGCGAGGAACAGACGATCGCTCAGTTTGGACATTCTGTCCCTGTTGGACCCTTCTTGAAGAGGGGGTGGATCACGAGGCCATGGGGGTTTTCCCACGATGGGAGTTGTGAGAATCTCCCAACTGCAAAGATTCTTCTGCAGGACAATTGAGACCTTTTGGCTGGCTCCAGGACAACGATTCCGAGCAGGGTTCTAAGGATGGATGGCTGGGTAGCCCACCTCGCATTCCAATTGTCTCCAAGCAACAAGACAGGTTAGATCTGCTGGATCTGGGGGAGCAACCGAGGAGACTGAGTTGAAATGGACTCTCCCGTGGATGTGTCCTAATATGATTTTATGTCTATGGAGACATTGGAATGAAACGGTGGCACTGGGGCCCTGAAGGGTTCTCCTAAAGAGAGCCTTTCACACAGCTCCATCGTGCAAGTTTCCCATGTGTAGATGAGATTTGTTCTGATGGGTGAGTCAAGAAACAGCCATATGCTGTTATTGAAATCCAGGCCTCTGAGGGAGATGCCTGGAAACCAAAGCAATGGATCCGATAGGTGCCTAGGGGCCTGTTGTTATCTTTTTACCTCTGGGGACATCAGTCTACGGGTCTGATTGCAGGTAGGTGCTCAGATGGGCCCAGATTGCCCCTGTTTGTCCTGGGAAGCCACAAATATTGGGATGGCCTCACGGACTTTGGAGGTTTATCCTCTTTGTAGGGTTGTGGCCATTAGAATGGGCACATACAATTCCCTTAGAGAGGGCAAGCACAGTCGTCAGGTTTGGCTCCAGGGGCCTGAGCTTGTCGGGTGTGTATGCCAGGGCTGTTTGGACAGTTGTCTGAAAAATCATACTCGGCTTATGTTTCGGGTCATAGGTATGGCAGGACTGACCTACAGACCATGAGGAGAACTCTTCGGGATATGAAAAAAGGGCGAGTGTGAGGCTCTTGCTCAAGTTTTTTCTCTGGATATCGTGTCACTAATGGTCGTGAAATTTCCGGGTGACTTCATGGGAAATGGACGAGTCTTACTCCTGGGGGTTTGGCCCCGTCCAAAGAGTTTGGGGTCATTCTGTGGGATGGAAGAAGTCCGTGTTCTTTTGTTTTTGATTTGTTTTGTTCTGTTTTTCAACCTCAGGTGTCCCACCAAATGAGGGATTACAGAGTAGAGCCCTGGGGATGGGCGACTGGACAACCAGAAATCTGGTTAAAAATTGGGGCCTAGGGACATGTCAAGAACATTATGACATCTAATGGTCCAGCCACTGAGAGGACGTACTAAAGGACAGGACTCACGCTGAGGGTCACAATGCGTGTTTATGCCCTCGTCGCACTCAAGAATGGGCGGGGACTCAGGGTGAATGCTGGTTTCTCCTACACTGAACTTTGGACAACATGCCAACCACAAGGTTACTTGACATGGGTAAGGAAGAGTTCTGATTTCTGCATCACAGTCACCCCTGGGCAGTGATTGCAGATAATGTCTCGGTTCTGAAGCCTGAAAACTGAGGTAGGGAAGAGATGATGACCTAAGGCCATGGCGGGTCCGAAGTGCTCAGTGTGCGGTCAGCTGACTGGGTGTTAGTCACGAGGTCCGGGCTCAGGTTGTCAGACAGGGCATTAGTGCCCAGGGTAGACTAAATATTTTGGGTGCATTAGAGAGCAGTGTCGGTTCTTATTTGAAGAACTCTTCAAGATATGAAGAATGAGTGAGTCAGAGGTGCGTGCTCAAGCTTTTGTCTCTGCATTTTGTATCAGCGATGGCCGTGAAATTTTGGGGAGGCCTCATGGGCCATGGACGCATCTTGCTCTCTGTGGATTTGGCCCGATCCCAATTGTTTTTCGTCAATCTGTGGGATGGGAGGACTTCTTTCAGGTTTGTTACATTTGGGGTCCCACCAAAAGCGGCATTCCAAAGCAGAGGCCTGGGGAAGAGTGAAGGGACAACCCGAACTATGGTTAAAAATTGGGTTCTAGGGGCAAGGCAAGCCCAATATGCTGTCTCTCCATCCAATCACTGAGAGGACTTACCTGAGGACTGGGCTCAGACTGAGGGTCACAATATGTGTTTGTGACCAATGTGGCCCGCAAGAATGGGCGGGGCCTCATGGGTCACACTGGTTTCAAGTACACTGAACCTTGGAGTACATGCCAACCACAAGGTTTCTTGCCATGGGGAAAGAGTTCTAATTTCTGCATCATTTTCAATCCCGGGCCGTGATTGGAGATAAGGTCTATGTTTTAAAGCCTGAAAACCGAGGTTGAGTAGAGATGACAACCTTAGGCATTGACAGGTCTGATGTGCTCAGTGTGCGGCCAGCTGTCTGGGTGGGGCCAGGAGGTCCATGCTCAGGGTGTGTCAGAATGGGCTTTAGTCCCCAGGTCACCCTATATATTTGGGGTAGAGCCAAATGGCGTGCAGGTTGATGCTATTTGGGTTTTCTGGGTAGCCCAGGGGGCAATGGTTTTCTTCTGGTGGGCAGGCAGAGTGCTGCATTGTAGTTCTGGATTGCCAAACTGGAGGACTCTTGGCCAGTAGTCTGAGGACGGAAGTAAGAGAACCCAAGCTAGGCCTAGGTTTCGGGGTGAGGATATGGCAGGCACAATCTACATACCTGAATAGAGATCTCGAGCATCTGAAGTCATCAGGTAAGGCCTCTCAGTGGCTGTATCTAGAGACTGTATAATGTGCTCTCCATGCCCCTAGGCCCCAATTTTTTACCGTTGTTGGGGTTGTCCCTTCACTCTTCCCCAGGTCTATGCTACCGAATTCCTCTTTTAGTGGGACACCTGAGGTAACAAACCTGAAAGGAGTCCTCCCATCCCACAGATTGTCGAAAAACAATTGGGATCGGGCCAAATCCACAGAGAGCAAGATTCTTCCATGGCCCATGAGGCCTCCCCAACATTCCACGCTCATCGCAGATACGAAATCCAGAGACAAAATCCTGAGCACGTGCCTCAGACTCGCTCATTCTTCATATCCTGAAGAGTTCTTCAGATAAGAACCTACACGGCACTCGAATGCATCCAAAATGGATAGTCTAACTTGGACACTAATGCACTGTCTCAAAACCTGAGCCTGATATTGTGGGCAACTCCCAAACAGCTGACCGCACACTGAGCTCATGAGACCCGACAAGGCATTAGGTCATCATCTCTTCCCTACCTCAGATTTCAGGCTTCAGAACCTAGACCTTATCTCCAATCACAGGCCAGGGGTGACTGTGATGCAGAAATCAGTACTCTTCCTTACCCATGGCAAGAAACCTTGTGGTTGGCATGTTGTCCAACGTTCAGTGTAGGAGAAACCAACATTAACCCTGAGGCCCCGCCCATTCTTCAGTGCGACGAGGGAATAAACACGCATTGTGACCCTCAGCGTGAGTCCTGTCCTCTAGTACGTCCTCTCAGTGGCTGGACCATTAGATGTCATAATGGGCTTGACATGTTCCTAGGCCCCAATTTTTAACCAGATTTCTGGTTGTCCAGGCGCCCCTCCCCAGGGCTCTACTCTGGAATACCTCATTTGGTGGGACACCTGAGGTTGATAAACAAAACAAAACAAATCAACAACAACAGAACAACGGACTTCTTCCATCCCACAGAATGACCCCAAACTCTTTGGACGGGGCCAAACCCCCAGAGAGTAAGACTCGTGATTTCCCATGAAGTCACCAGGAAATTTCACGACCATGAGTGACACGATATCCAGAGAGAAAAACTTGAGCAAGAGCCTCACACTCGCCCTTTTTTCATATCCCGATGAATTCTCCTCATTGTATGTAGATCAGTCCTGCCATACCTAAGACCCGAAACATAAGCCGCGTTTGTGTTTTCAGACAAATGTCCAAGGAGCCCTGGCCTACACACCCTACAGGCTCAGGGCCCGGGAGCCAAATCTGAAGACTGTGCTTGCCCTCTCCAAGGGAATTGTATATGCCCATTCCAATGGCCACAACCCTACTAAGAGTATAATCCTCCAAAGTCCCTGAGGCCATCCCAATATTTGTGTCTTCCCAGGACAAACAGGGGCAATCTGGGCCCATCTGAGCACATACCTCCTCTCAGACCGTAGACTGATGTCCCCAGAGGTAAAAAGGAGCGAACAGGTCCCTAGGCACCTATCGGATCCATTGGTTTGGCTTCCAGGCATCTCTCCTCAGAGGCCTGGATTTCAATAACAGCATAGGGTTGTTTCTTGACTCACCCATCAGAACAAATCTCATATACACATGGGAAACTTGCACGATGGAGCTGTGTGAAAGCCTCTCTTTAGGAGAACCCTTCAGGGCCCCAGTGCCACCGCTTCATTCCAAGGTCTCCTTAGACACAAAATCATATTAGGACACATCCACGGGAGAGTCCATTTCAACTCAGCCTCCTCATTTTCTCCCCCAGATCCAGCAGATCTGTCCTGTCTTGTTACTTGGAGACAATTGGAATGCGAGGTGGGCTACCCAGCCATCCATCATTAGAACCCTGCTCAGAATCGTTGTTCAAGAGCCAACCAACAGGTGTCAATTGTCCTGCAGAAGAATCTTTGCAGTTGGGAGCTTCTCACAACTCCCATCATGGGAAAACCGCCATGGCCTCGCGATCCACCCCCCCCTTCAAAAAGGGGCCATCAGGGACAGAATGTCCAACCTGAGCGATCGTCTGATTCTCGCCCTGACTTCAGAATCATGAGATCTCAATTCAGGTCTGTAGATTGTGCCTGCCATATCCTCTTTCAGAAACCTAGGCATAGCTTGGGTTCTCAGACTTCTGTCCTCAGACTACTGAACCATAAACCCTCCAGTTTGGCAATGCAGAACTACAATGCAGCACTCTGCATGCCCTCCAGAAGAAAATCATTGCCCTCTGGGGATACCCAGAAACCCCAAATGAGGATCAAACTTAACGACATTCAGCTGTACCCCAAATATATAGGCTGACCTGTGCACTAATGCACTTTCCGACAAAGCAAGATCCTGGACCTCCTGGCCCCACCCAGACTGCTGGACGCACACTGAGCACATCGGATCCGCCATGGCCTTAGTTCGTCATCTCTTCTCAATCTCGGTTTTCAGGCTTCAGAACCTAGACATTATCTCCAATCACGGCCCGGGTTTGAAAATGATGCAGAAATCAGAACTCTTTTCCCATGGCAAGAAACCATGTGGTTGGCATGTTGTCCAAGGTTCAGTGTACTTGAAACCAGTGTGGCCCATGAGGCCCCGCCCATGCTTTGGGGCCACATTGGTCACAAACAAACATTGTGACCTTCATCCTGAGCCCAGTCCTCAGGTAAGTCCTCTCAGTGGCTGGATGGAGAGACAGCATATTGGGCTTGCCATGCCCCTAGGCCCCAATTTTTAACCATAGTTCGGGTTGTCCCTTCACTCTTCCCCAGGGCTCTGCTTTGGAATTCTTCTTTTGGTGGGACTCCTGAGGTAAGAAACCTGAAAGGAGTCCTCCCATCCCACAGATTGACGAAAAACAACTGGGATCGGGGCAAATCCACAGAGAGCGAGATTCGTCCATGGCCCATGAGGCCTCCCCAACATTCCATGGCCATCGCTGATACAAAATCCATAGACAATATCCTGAGCACGTGCCTCAGACTCGCTCATTCTTCATATCCTGAAGAGTTCTTCAGATAAGAACCACACGGCACTCGAAGGCACCTAAAATATATAGTCTAACCTAGGCACTAAAGCACTGTCTGACAACCTGAGCCCGGACCTCGTGATCAACACCCAGACAGCTGACCGCACACTGAGCACATCTGACCCGCCATGGCCTTATGTCATCATCCTTCCCTACCTCAGTTTTCAGGCTTCAGAACCTAGTCCTTATCTCCAATCACTGCCCAGGGGTGACTGTGATGCAGAAATCCGAACTCTTCCTTACCTATGGCAAGAAACCTTGTGGTTGGCCTGTTGTCCAACGTTCAGTGTAGGAGAAACCAGCATTCACCCTGAGGCCCCGCCCATTCTTGAGTGCGACGAGGGCATAAACACGCATTGTGATCCTCAGCGTGAGTCCTGTCCTCTAGTACGTCCTCTCAGTGGCTGGACCATTAGATATCATAATGGGCTTGACATGTCCCTAGGCCCCAATTTATAACCAGATTTCTGGTTGTCCAGTCACAACTACCCAGGGCTCTACTCTGGAATCCCTCATTGGGTGGGACACCTGAGGTAGAAATACAAAACAAAAAAATCAACAACAAAAAAAACGGACTTCTTCCATCCCACAGAGTGACCCCAAACTCCTTTGACGGGGCCAAACCCCCAGAGAGTAAGACTCGTCCATTTCCCATGAAGTCACCCGGAAATTTCACGACCATGAGTGACACAATATCTAGAGACAAAAACGTGAGCAAGAGCCTCACACTCGCCCATTTTTCATATCCCAAAGTGTTCTCCTCATGGTCTGTAGATCAGTCCTGCCATACCTATGACCTGAAACATAAGCCGAGTTTGTGTTTTCAGACAACTGTCCCAACAGCTCTGGCCTACACACCCTACAGGCTCAGGGCCCTGAGGCCAAACCTGAAGACTATGCTTGCCCTCTCCAAGGGAATTGTATGTGCCCATTACAATGGCCACAACCCTACTAAGAGTATAATCCTCCAAAGTCCCTGAGGCCATCCCAATATTTGTGGCTTCCCAGGAAAAACAGGGGCAATCTGGGCCCATCTGAGTACCTACCTGCTCTCAGACCGTAGACTGATGTCCCTAGAGGTAAAAAGGAACGAACAGGCCCTAGGAACCTATCGGATCCATTGGTTTGGCTTCCAGGCATCTCTCCTCAAAGGCCTGGGTTTCAATAACAGCATATGGCTGTTTCTGGACTCACCATCAGAACAAATCTCATCTACACATGGGAAACTTGCACGATGGAGCTGTGTGAAAGCCTCTCTTTAGGACAAACCTTCAGGGCCCCAGTGCCACCGCTTCATTCCAAGGTCTCCTTAGACACAAAATCATACTAGGACAAATCCACGGGAGAGTCCATTTCAACTCAGCCTCCTCATTTGCTCCCCCAGATCCAGCAGATTTAACCTGTCTTTTGCTTGGAGACAATTGGAATGCGAGGTGGACTACCCAGCCATCCATCCTTAGAACCCAGCTCAGAATCGTTGTTCTGGAGCCAACCACCAGGTGTCAATTGTCCTGCAGAAGAATCTTTGCAGTTGGGAGCTTCTCACAACTCCCATCGAGGGAAAACCGCCATGGCCTCGCGATCCACCCCCCCCCCCTTCAAGAAGGGGCCATTAGGGACAGAATGTCCAACCTGAGCGATCGTCTGATTCTCACCCTGACTTCAGAAGCATGAGATCTTGATTCAGGTCTGTAGATTGTGCCTGCCATATCCTCACCCAGAAACCTAGCCCTAGCTTGGTTTCTCAGACTTCCGTTCTCAGACTACTGAAACACAAACCCTCCAGTTTGGCAATCCAGAACTACAATGCAGCACTCCGCCTGCCCTCCAGAAGAAAAACATTGCCCTCTGGGGCTACCCAGAAACCCCAAATTAGGATCAACCTGAACGCCATTCGGCTGTACCACAAATATATAGGCTGACCTGGGCACTAATGTCCTTTCTGACACAGCCTGAGCCTGCACCTCCTGGCCCCACCCAGACTGTGGCCGCACACTGAGCACATCGGACCCTCCATGGCCTTAGGTCGTCATCTCTTCTCAATCTCGGTTTTCAGGCATGAGATCCTAGACCTTATCTCCAATCACGGCCCGGGTTTGAAAATGATGCAGAAATGTGTGGTCCACGAGAGTGAGGACGGAAGTCTGAGAACACAAGCTATGCTTAGGTTTTGGGGTGAGGGCACAGCAGGTACACTCTGAAAGGCTTAATCAAGATCTCGTGCATCTGAAGTCAAGGTGAAGATCAGCCGTTGGCTCAGGTTGGAGTTTCTTTCCATGATCCGACTTCATGAAGATTGGAGGCATCATGTGACCTTGGAAGCTTTCCATGATATGAGTTGTGAGGTGGTCCATGAACAAGGATTCCTGTGGGACAGTCGACACCTGTTGGATGGCTCAAGGATGTCCCATAATGAACGACGCAAGAGCAGGGTTCTAAGGGTTCTAAGGATCTCTAAGGAGAGAAGCCTGGAAACCAAAGCAATAGATCCGATAGGTGCCTATGGTGCTCGCATTCCAATTGTCTCCAAGCAACAAGACAGGTTAGATCTGCTGGATCTGGGGGAGCAACCGTGGAGGCCGAGTTGAAATGGACTCTCCCGTGGATGTTTCCTAATATGATTTTGTGTCTATGGAGACCTTGGAATGAAGCCTGGGGCCCTGTATGTTCTCCTAAAGAGAGGCTTTCGCACAGCTCCATCATGCAAGTTTCCCATGTGTAGATGAGATTTGTTCTGACGGGTGTGTCAAGAAACAGCCATATGCTGTTATTGAAATTCAGGCCTCTGAGGAGAGATGCCTGGAAACCAAAGCAATGGATCCGATAGGTGCCTAGGGGCCTGTTCGTTCGTTTTTACCTCTGGGGACATCAGTCTACGGGTCTGAGTGCCGGTAGGTGCTCAGATGTGCCCAGATTGCCCATGTGTTTGTCCTGGGAAGCCACAAATATTGGGATGGCCTAAAGGACTTTGGAGGTTTATCCTATTAGTAGGGTTGTGGCCATTGGAGTGGGCACATTCAATTCCATTGGAGAGGGCAAGCACAGTCGTCAGGTTTGGCTCTAGGGGCCTGTGCCTGTAGGGTGTGTAGGCGAGGGCTGTTTGGACAGTTGTCTGAAAACACAAACTCGGCTTATGTTTCGGGTCATAGATATGGCAGGACTGATCTACAGACCATGAGGAGAACTCTTCGGGATATGAAAAAAGGGCGAGTGTGAGGCTCTTGCTCAAGTTTTGGTGTCTGGATATCGTGTCACTCATGGTCATGAAATTTCCGGGGGACTTCATGGAAAATGGACGAGTCTTACTCTCTGGGGGTTTGGCCCCGTACAAAGAGTTGGGGGTCATTCTGTGGGATTGAAGAAGTCCGTTGCTCTGTTGTTGTTGATTTGTTTTATTTTGTTTTTCAACCTCAGGTGTCCCACCAAATGAGGGATTCCAGAGTAGAGCCCTGGGTAAAGGCGACTGGACAACCAGAAATCTGGTTAAAAATTGGGGCTTAGGGACATGTCAAGCCCATGATGACATCTAATTGTCCAGCCACTGAGAGGACGTACTAGAGGACAGGAATCACTCTGAGGGTCACAATGCGTGTTTATGCCCTCTTCGCACTCAAGAATGGGCGGGGCCTCAGGGTGAATGCTGGTTTCTCCTACACTGAACGTTGGACAACATGCCAACCACAAGGTTTCTTGCCATGGGTAAGGAAGATTTCTGATTTCTACATCACAGAGACCCGTGGTAAGTGATTGGAGATAAGATCTAGGTTCTGAAGCCTGGAAACTGAGGTAGGGAGGAGATGATGACCTAAGGCCATGGAAGGTCGGATGGGCTCAGTGTGCGGTCACCTGTCAGGGTTTTGGTCACGAGGTCCGGGCTCATGTTGTCAGACAGTGAATTAGTGCCCAAGTTAGACTATATATTTTGGGTCATTCCAGTGCCGTGTATGTTCTTATCTAAAGAACTCTTCAGGATATGAAGGATGAGTGAGTCTGAGGTGCGTGCTCAGGCTTTTGTCTCTGGATTTTGTATCAGCAATGGCCCTGGAATGTTGCGTATGCCTCATGAGCCATGGACGATTCTTGCTCTCTGTTCACTTGGCCCAATCCCAATTGTTTTTCGTCAATCTGTGGGATGGGAGGACTCCTTTCAGGTTTGTTTCGTCAGCTGTCCCACCAAAGAGGAATTCCAAAGCAGAGCCCTGTGGAAGACTGAAGAGACAACCCGAACTATGGTTAAAAATTGGGGCCTAGGGGCATGGCAAGCCCTATATGCTGTCTCTCCATCCAGGTACTGAGAGGCCTTACCTAAGGACTGGGCTCAGTCTGAGGGTCACAATGTGTGTTTGTGACCAATGGGGACCACAAGCATGGGCGGGGCCTCCTGGGCCACACTGGTTTCAACTACACTGAAACTTGGACAACATGCCAAACACAAGCTTTCTTGCCATAGGGAAAGAGGTTTGATTTCAAATCCGGGCCTTGATTGGAGATAAGGTCTAGGTTCTGAAGCCTGAAAACCCAGGTTGAGAAGAGATGACGACCTATGGCCATGATGGGTCCGATGTGATCAGTGTGCGGCAAGCTGTCTGGGTGGGGCCAGTAGGTCCAGGCTCAGGCTCTGTCAGAAAGGGCATTAGTGCCCAGGTCAGCCTATATATTTGGGGTACAGCCGAATGGCGTGCCCCGTTGATCCTCATTTGGGGTTTCTGGGTAGCCCCAGAGGGCAATGTTTTTTTCTTCTGGAGGGCAGGCAGAGTGCTGCATTGTAGTTCTAGATTGCCAAACTGAGGGCTTGTGGGAAAGCAGTCTGAGGACGGAAGTCTGAGAACCCAAGCTAGGCCTAGGTTTCTGGGTGAGGATATGGCAGGCACAATCTACAGACCTGAATCGAGATCTCGTGCATCTGAAGTCAGGGCGAGGATCAGACGATCGCTCAGGTTGGACATTCTGTCCCTGATGGCCCCTTCTTGAAGGGGGGGGTGGATCACGAGGCCATGGGTTTTTTAACCACGATGGGAGTTGTGAGAAGCTCCCAACTGCAAACATTCTTCTGCAGCACAATTGAGACCTGTTGGTTGGCTCCAGGACAACGATTCCGAGCAGAGTTCTAAGGATGGATGGCTGGGTACCCCACCTCGCATTCCAATTGTCTCCACGCAACAAGACAGGTTAGATCTGCTGGATCTGGGGGGAGCAACCGAGGAGGCTGAATTGAAATGGACTCTCCCGTGGATGTTTCCTAATATGATTTTGTGTCTATGGAGACCTTGGAATGGAGCGGTGGCACTGGGGCCCTGAAGTGGTCTCCTAAAGAGAGGGCTTTCACATAACTCCATCGTGCAAGATTCCCATTTGTAGATGAGATGTGTTCTGATGCGTGAGTCAAGAAACAGCCATATGCTGTTATTGAAATCCAGGCCTCTGAGGAGAGATGCCTGGAAACCAAAGCAATCGATCCGATAGGTGCCTAAGGGCCTGTTCGTTCCTTTTTACTTCTGGGGACAACAGTCTACGGGTCTGAGTGCCGGATGGTGCTCAGAAGGGCCCAGATTGCCCCGTTTGTCCTGGGAAGCCACAAATATTGGGATGGCCTCAGGGACTTTGGAGGTTTATCCTATTAGTAGGGTTGTGGCCATTGGAATGGGCAGACATAATTCCCTTGGAGAGGGCAAGCACAGTCGTCTTGTTTGGCTCCAGGGGCCTGAGCCTGTAGGTTGTGTAGGCGAGGGCTCTTTGGACAGTTGTCTGAAAACACAAACTCGGCTTATGTTTCGGGTCATAGGTATGGCAGGACTGATCTACAGACCATGAAGAGAACTCTTCGGGATATGATAAAAGGGCGAGTGTGAGGCTCTTGCTCAAGTTTTTGTCTGTGAATATCGTGTCACACATGGTCGTGAAATTTCCGGGTGACTTCATGGGAAATGGACGAGTCTTACTCTCTGGGGGTTTGGCCCCGTCCAAAGAGTTTGGGGTCCTTCTGTGGGATGGAAGAAGACCGTGTTCTGTTGTTGTTCATTTGTTTTGTTCTGTTTTTCAAGCTCAGGTGTCCCATCAAATGGGGGATTCCTGAGGAGAGCCCTGGGGAGGGGCGACTGGACAACCAGAAATCTGGTTAAATATTGGGGCCTAGGGACATGTCAAGCCCATGATGACATCTAATGGTCCAGCCACTGAGAGGACGTACTAAAGGACAGGACTCACTCTGAGGGTCACAATGCGTGTTTATGCCCTCCTCGCACTCAAGAATGGGTGGGGCCTCAGGGTGAATGCTGGTTTCTCCTACACTGAACGTTGGACAGCATGCCAACCACAAGTTTTTTTGCCATGGGTAAGGATGATTTCTGATTTCTGCATCACAGTGACCCGTGGGAAGTGATTGGAGATAAGGTCTAGGTTCTGAAGCATGAAAACTAAGGTAGGGAAGAGATGATGACCTAAGGCCATGGCGGGTCTGAAGTGCTCAGTGTGCAGTCAGCTGTCTGGGTGTTAGTCACGGGGTCCGGGCTTAGGTTGTCAGACAGTGCATTAGTGCCCAGGTTAGACTATATATTTTGGGTGCATTCGAGTGCAGTGTAGGTTCTTATTGAAGAACTCTTCAGCATATGAAGAATGAGCGATTCAGAGGTGTGTGCTCATGCTTTTGTCTCTGGATTTTGTATCAGCGATGGCCGTGGAATGTTGGGTAGGCCTCATGGGCCATGGACGAATCTTCCTCTCGGAGGATTTGGCCCGATCCCAATTGTTTTTCGTCAATTTGTGGGATGGGAGGACTCCTTTCAGGTTTGTTACCTCAGGTGTCCCACCAAAAGATGAATTCCAAAGCAGAGCCCTGGGGAAGAGTGAAGGGACAACCCGAACTATGGTTAAAAATTGGGGCCTAGGGGCATGGCAAGCCCAATATGCTGTCTCTCCATTCAGCCACTGAGAGGCCTTACCTGAGGACTGGGCTCAAGCTGAGGGTTACAAAGTGTGTTTGTGACCAATGTGGCCCGCAAGCATGGGCGGGGCCTCAAGGGCCACACTGGTTTCAACTACACTGAACCTTGGACAACATGCCAACCACAAGGTTTCTTGCCATTGGGAAAGAGTACTGATTTCTGCATCATTTTCAAACCAGGCCGTGATTAGAGATAAGGTCTAGGTTCTGAAGCCTGAAAACCGAGATTGAGAAGAGATGGCGACCTAAGGCCATGAGGGGTCTGATGTGCTCAGTGTGCGGCCAGTTGTCTGGGTGGGGCCAGGATTTCCAGGATCAGGCTGTGTCAGAAAGGGCATTAGTGCCCAAGTCAGCCTATATATTTGGGGTACAGCCGAATGGCGTGCCCCGTTGATCCTCATTTGGGGTTTCTGGGTAGCCCCATGTGGCAATGTTTTTCTTCTGGAGGGCAGGCAGAGTGCTGCATTGTAGTTCTGGATTGCCAAACTGGAGGGCTTGTGGGCCAGTAGTGTGAGGACGGAAGTCTGAGAAGCCAAGCTAGGCCTAGGTTTCTGGGTGAGGATATGGCAGGCACAATCTACAGACGTGAATCAAGATCTCGTGCATCTGAAGTCAGGGCAAGGATCAGACGATCGCTCAGGTTTGTCATTCTGTCCCTGATGGCCCCTTCTTGAAGGAGGGTGGATCACGAGGCCATGGGGGATTTCCCACAATGGGAGTTCTGAGAAGCTCCCAACTGCAAAGATTCTTCTGCAGTACAATTGAGACCTGTTCCTTGGCACCAGGACAACGATTCGAGCAGGGTTCTAAGGATGTGTGGCTGGGTAGACCAACTCGCATTCCATTTATCTCCAAGCAACGAGACAGTTTAGATCTGCTGGATCTGGGCGAGCAACCAAGGAGGCTGAGTTGAAATGGAGTCTCCCGTGGATGTGTCCTAATATGATTATGTGTCTATGGAGACCTTGGAATGAAGCGGTGGCACTGGTGCCCTGAAGGGTTCTCCTAAAGAGAGGCTTTCACACAGCTCCATCGTGCAAGTTTCCCATGTGTAGATGAGATTTGTTCTGATGGGTGAGTCAAGAAACAGCCATATGCTGTTATTGAAATCCAGGCCTCTGAGGTGAGATGCCTGGAAACAAAAGCAATGGATCCGAGAGGTGCCTAGGGGCCTGTTCGTTCCTTTTTACGTCTGGGGACGACAGTCTACGGGTCTGAGTGCCAGTAGGTGCTCAGATGTGCCCATATTGCCCCTGTTTGTCTTGGGAAGCAACAAATATTGGGATGGCCTCAGGGACATTGGAGGTTGATCCTATTAGTAGGGTTGTGGCCATTGGAGTGGGCACATACAATTCCCTTGAAGAGGGCAAGCACCGTCGTCAGGTTTGGTTCCAGGGGCCTGAGCCTGTAGGGTGTGTAGGCCAGGGCTGTTTGGACAGTTGTCTGAAAACACAAACTCGGCTTATGTTTCGGGTTATAGGTATGGTAGGACTGATTTACAGACCATGAGGAGAACTCTTCGTGATTTGAAAAAAGGGCGAGTGTGAGGCTCTTCCTCAAGTTTTTGTCTCTGGATATCGTGTCACCAATGGTCGTGAAAGTTCCGGGTGACTTCATGGGAAATGGATGAGTCTTACTCCCTGGGGGTTTGGCCCCGTCCAAAGAGTTTGGGGTCATTCTGTGGGATGGAAGAAGTCCGTTGTTCTGTTGCTGTTGATTTGTTTTGTTTTGTTTTTCAACATCAGGTGTCCCACCAAATGAGAGATTCCAGAGTAGAGTCCTGGGGAGGGGCGACTGGACAACCAGAAATCTGGTTACAAATTGGGGCCTAGGGACATGTCAAGCCCATTATGACATCTAATGATCCAGCCACTAAGAGGACGTACTAGAGGACAGGACTCACGCTGAGGGTCACAATGCGTGTTTATGCTCTCGTCGCACTCAAGAATCGCGGGGCCTCAGGCTGAATGCTGGTTTCTCCTACACTGAACGTTGGACAACATGCCAACCACAAGGTTTCTTGCCATGGGTAAGGAAGAGTTCTGATTTCTGCATCACAGTCACCCCTGGGCAGTGATTGGAGATAAGGTCTAGGTTCTGAAGCCTGAAAACTGAGGTAGGGAAGAGATGATGACCTAAGGCCAATGGCGGGTCTGATGTGCTCAGTGTGCATTCAGCTGTCTGGGTGTTGGTCAGGAGGTCCGGGCTCAGGTTGTGTCAGACAGTGCATTAGTGCCCAGGTTAGACTATATTATTTGGGTACATTCGAGTGCCGTGTAGGTTTTTCCTCCTTTAAGCTGCCTGGGCAGCTCATTAGGCAATATATTTTTTCTAGAGTGCAGGCAGAGTGCTTCATTTTCAGTCCGGATTTTGACAAACTTGAGGGCCTCGGGGCCAGAAGTGTGAGGACGGAAGTCTGAGAACACAATCTAGACTTCGGTTTCAGGATGAGGTCACGGCAGGTACCCACTGCAAATCTGAAACAATATCTCATGCATCTGATGTCAGGGCGAGTATCAGACGTTGGCTCAGGTTGGAGTTTCTGTGCCTGACGGCCCCTTCATGGAGGGAGCGGAATCTCGAGGCCCTGGAGGTTTTCCCACGTTGGGAGTTGTGGGAAGCCCCCTTCAAGGATTCCTTCTGTGGGACAATTGAGACCTTTGGACAGCTCCAGGACATCCCATATGGAATGACTCCAGAGCACCGTTCAAGGATGGATGACTGGGAAGCCGCTTCGCATTCCAATTGTCTCCTAGCAACAAGACAGTTTAGATCTGATGGATCTGCGGGAACAACCGGGGTGGCTGAGTTGAAATGTACTTTCCTGAGGATGGGTCCTAAAGTGTATTTGTGTCCCTGAGGGCCTTGGAATGGGGCGGTGGCACGTGGACCCTGAAGTATTCTCCTAAGCATCTGGCATAGCTCCCATGCACACGTTTCCTTGTGGAGACGAGATTTGTTTTATGGTGCCTCAAGAAAACCCCTATGCTGGTATTGGAATACAGGCTTTTGAGGAGACATGCCTGTAAAACAAAACAAAGGATCCGATAATGGCCTAGGGTCCTGTCGTGTTCAATTTTCTTCTCTGGGGACATCCATCCATGGTATGAGTGGAGGTAGATGCTCAGCTGGTGTCAGACAGCCCTTTTTTTTCCCGGGTGACCTACACCATTGGGATGGGCCTCCTGGGCTTTGGAGGGTTCTCCTAATTTGTACGATTTTGGACAATGGAATGGGCAGAATTCCCATGAATTGGGTAGGCACTGTCCTAATGTGTGGCTCCAGGTGCCCAGCCTGGAGGGGTGTATGGCCCAGGAGTTTGAGGACAGAAGTCTGAAAACACAAAGTCAGCTTAGGTTTGGGGACGTAGTTATGGCACGCCCGATCTACAAACCATGGGAAGAACTCTTCAGGATATGAAGAATGAGCGAGGCTGAGGCGCTTGCTCAGTCTTTTGTCTAAGGATTTTGTATCAGCGATGGCCCTGGAATGTGTGGGTAGGCCTCATGGGCCATGGACGAATCATCCTCTCGGTGGACCAATGTGGCCCGCAAGCATGGCCTGGCCTCATGGGCCACAGTGGTTTCAACTACACTGAATGTTGGACAACATGACAACCACAAGGTTTCTTGCCATGGGGAAAGAGTTCTGATTTCTGCATCATTTTCAAACCCGGGCCATGATTGGAGATAAGGTCTAGGTTCTGAAGCCTGAAAACCGAGGTTGAGAAGAGATGACGACCTAAGGCCATGGCGGGTCCGATGTGCTCAGTGTGCGGCCAGCTGTCTGGGTGTGGCCAGGCGGTCCAGGCTCAGGCTGTGTCAGAAAGGGCATTAGTGCCCAGGTCAGCCTATATATTTGGGGTACAGCCGAATGGCGTGCAGGTTGATCCTCATTTGGGGTTTCTGGTTAGCCCCAGAGGGCAATGTTTTTCTTCTGGAGGGCAGGCAGAGTACTGCATTGTAGTTCTAGATTGCCAAACTGGAGGGCTTGTGGGCCAGTAGTCTGAGGACGGAAGTCTGAGAACCCAAGCTAGGCCTAGGTTTCTGGGTGACGATATGGCAGGCACAATCTACAGACCTGAATCGAGATCTCGTGCATCTGAAGTCAGGGCGAGGATCAGACGATTGC